>NC_136285.1:5807468-6026869 GCF_964198595.1 Lampetra fluviatilis
CAGGTGCCTGCCTTGGCTCCTCCCACCCTCAACCAGTATATATACAAGGACGGTTTTCTTGGAATTTCTCTTACTTGATACAGCAATCGTGCTGTGACGGTTCCACCTGAAGATGGAAGCTTGTGTTGCCTCCGAAACGTCGTGATTTTTATTTATGTTTTACTTTTATTAATTACAAATTTTTTACCTACGTGACTTTACCGGAAAAAACCTAAGAATATGAATCTTTGCAGTCACAAAAGCTTCAAATCTAGAATTCGTGAGTATTGTCACGTATGCTGCCAACCCTGTGACAAAGGGCAGCTGTTAAGTGCGGATGTGTTTGCAAATATTGGCAGTCTCGAGCACAGCTTTTCTTAAATTCCAGTCTGCAGCTCTATAATTTTGCTTAATGGTCCACACCTGACAAGCTTCTGTCTTCAAATGTAAATTATAATACCCATCTCTGGTGTGTATACCAAAAATAACTTGACACATTCGTCAATAACAAAGCACTGCGGATTTAAAAGCAAAATATAAATATATATAAAATCGACAACATTTCGGATAATGGCCCTGCTTCAGAATCAGAGTCTTTCTTGAGACTGGAGGAGGAATCCGATGAGCTATGAAGCTCTCTTTCACAGATGTCCAGTATGGGCTTGGCCTTCATAGCACATATGTAGTGGTGATAACTACTCGCTGTTCGCAAGCTGTGAGAGAGCGGAGCGTAAACAGGGTTTTCCTACTCGTTCGAACGGTCAGGGTCAAATAGGGTAAGGTGGGATCCAAACACCAGATTGGGAAGGACCAATCGGCAGGTTCCACAAGGTGGCCGGGGATTGGACAACCCGGCCACGAAACGGTATAAAAGCCAGAGCACTGAGAAGCTTTGGGCCAGTTCTGCTACACGAAGACCCAAGTCGGCCGAAGACGTCTAGGACCCTGGACCAAGCTCTCCAGCCCTTATCAGGGCTAGGGCTCAGTGTAACCAGTGGTCGGGGAGAGATTAGGTCCTAGATAGCAGGGACCCTGGCTCCCAGCCTTCCCGCCCTTGTGAGGGTGAAGGTCCTGAGCGACCAGAGGTCGGGGACCCGCCGGGCCAGCGGTGGGTCAGTGTGCCTCCCCTAGGTCCAGCCAGATGACGCTAGAATAGCAGGGACATTAGATAGCCTGCAAGGTCCGGAGGCTGTAACTCCTTAGAATAGGAGCTAAGCGTGAGTGTGGAGCTGTACAAGGTCCGGAGGCTGTACCTCCTCAGGGTAACGGGTGAGTGGACCGTATACCCCTTTGTGTGATAGGGACTGTGTATTAAGACAATAAACAGTGTGTGCCATAAAGAAGTTTAGAAGTCCGTCCTTTACAACACTACACATTCATAGAGAGGCCAGAGAGACATAGCTGATAAGGGTCGGAAGCTGCACTTAACAATACCAGGTCTGTATGTTTACTGCTATTACCTGTGCAGTAATAGTCTGGCATCCGTATGTGTGGACTGAGATGGCGATTTTAGTCCCAAGACTGCAGGTGATTTGCACTCAACCTGTGCTCACTGATTCGCCACAAGCACCCGCTCTCATCATCGATCTGCCATCTCCTCGTCCAATACGACTACCCTCGTGGTTGTTGCTCGGAGGAGCTTGCATATCTTTATTAAAAGTCGCAGTTTTTGTCAGTTGTATAATCTTAATACAGCACCGAAGACAATGCATATACATGTGTAGTGTCGTCTGTGCGTGTGGGTGGCATGCGTCGCACACAGTCTGCCAGAGAGGAGGTGGTCACAGGAGGCACCGATCTCCCCTTTTATTGTTGTTGCCGAGCTCAAGTCACCAATCGGGCCCCCTCTCTCTCTCACACACGAGCACGCTGCCGCACGACCAATCCCAGACACGACCCTGTCCGCGTTGCACCGATAGCGTCGACCGGGACAGCCAACTCCTGTTCGACCGCGCAATGATCGGACGAAGGTGCCAGTGATGAGGGCGGCGACGACGACAGCGACGACGACGGCGATGGCGAGATGAGTCCAATCCCAGAACTGGTAGCCCGGAGCGCTCGCTCTTCGCTGCTTTTATTCCCCTCGGCGCAGCTTGGTTCCATCATAGCCTTCTCGAACCCTCCAGAGGGTTCCAGGGGCTTCCACACGAGGTCTACCGTGACCCTTGCCCAGTTCCTCCGCCGGCACACCCGCCACTCAGTGGCGTGTGTGCTAAGTGCCCACCTGCAGTTGCAGCTGCTGTCCAACAGTCAGCGCGATGTCACTACACATGTAATTCTCCAATTTTCTAGCATTGTGATACATTTTTCCCTTAATAAATGCTTTTTTTTGTACCGTTGAAGGTGCCAACTCTAATTATAATAAGTGGTTCAGTTGCTGTAAAAAAACAGACTTCTCAATTATATAAGAAAAAGTTCAAATTATTTAATTATCATCCTTGTAGGATCGATAAAATGAGCACTTTGAGACAGTGTTATTCTGGATGGACTAGTCCTGTCAAACAAATGTGGAATTTGCATTCCTGGCCAAGGATTGGGAATGGATATGAACAATATCTGACACTCATTTGGGCAACCATTAAAATGTGTAGTGGATTCAACTGAGTCGCAGACGTACTTCTTGGAGGCAACACATATTTATTAACACTAACACATAACACAAAGGGGTTACTGCCCCTTTACCAGATAACCTATGGTGGTGGACCACCAGGCTAACTACGATAGTTACTGGGAGTAGCTACAACAGGACCCTAGGTGTGGTCCTCGTCGACGTGTTGGTGACTTCTTCTTGGATGTAGAACATAGATCGTAGATCTTCAGGTGACGACAGCAACGCTGAACCCTGGTTCCTGTGCGGACCCGGTTTATATGATGCTGGGTCGTGGCTGGCCCCGCCCTTGGCCACGATCACCTTCGAGAAACCTCTTGTCGTTTCTCGACCCTTCCCATAGGATCTCACCCTGACACGTGACCACCCCCTAGCCCCCACCTGGGGCCCCTGTGTAGATCTTACTTGTCACATGCCTTGCAGGGTCAACCAGAGTGCCATGGCCTAGGCTAGGTAACGTCATCCCATGGCTGACACTCTCACACTCCCTCCTGTAGGAGTCAGCACCACGCCACGCGTGGTGGCACTGAGCGCTATCCCAGCGCTCACCGAGCCCCCTCTAGGGCTGGTACTACACCCACCTACGGGGTGCCCGCGATGACGATGCATCGCACGCCGTGCCTCGCTTGAGCAGGCACCAGACAGTGACATCTGCGACGTCACCACATCAGCATTAATTTTAAATGCCTTTAACTTCCTGGTTGCTTTGAAATGGCATTTAGATTGGAAACTAATCTGAATAAGAGTGTTCACGATCCACGATGAGACCCGTTGCAGGAACCCAATGCACATCATGAAATGACATTATGCCTACTGCAGCATTCGGGATAAAAAAAATGCCTCCCGGTGCATGCAGCCAATGACACTATCACACAAAACCATCTGTGAGAAAGCTTTGGCATTAAATACATGTTTCCGTTCTCAGAGCATTATTCGTGCAATTCTTTGTGAATGTTAGCAGCTCGGTCACACATTCAAACGCAGGCCAATTACAGCGATGGAAAGGCCACAAACAGGATTCATTATCAGTGACAAAGGCAACATGTAGCCTCTGTGGGATAAATGGCATGACTCATTAACAAAAGGCCATTCAACAATCTACATCTGGACAAACGGTAGGCTAATGATGACATTTTTTTTATCTGCGGTGGATACAAACATTAAAAAAAAAATGACAAATGTATAGTAATGACACAATTACTGTATTAAGCTCCAGCTATTGCATTAAGAGGTTGAGGTTAAATCCTGAAAATAGTTTAAATTTGTTTGCATTGTATGCTTCCAAGCTGTAACTTGACGAAGGTTACCTTTAAAACATTGAATGAAACGATTTCGGATTTTGAACTTATGCTCTCTATATTTACGCAGCTGAGTCGTGCTGTGGATGATCACTCGGACTACAAATCAGGAGGTTGTGAGTTCCAATCAATGTTGAGGGTAAATGCAAGCCATCATCCCTCTGTGGTCAAAAAAATAAGTGCCACTTTTTTGGAAATCAGTACTTTTCTAAGTTAAAGATTGGCCCTTGCCGTATAGAGTTTAACCCAGACAGTCTGGGAATTTGCATCTGTTTTCAGGTTGCAGTAATTGATTTCTACCGAGATTTAGTGGTATTGTGTTGAACTTTAATCCAGACCAACTGAGAAATGTCAGGGTTTTGTTAGTGGAATAGGTGGCAGCCCTATTATTATTTCACTTCTATTATATATGTTTACTACCTTGCCCGGTATACAGGTCGTGGGCTCGATCCCAACCCTTATGCCTGTATATTTGGAGTTTGCATGTTCTCCCCGTGATCGCGTGGATTTATCTCCGGGTCCTCCGGGTTTTCCCTACACATTTATAATCAACATGCGTTTAGAGTATTTGGCTGCTATAAATGTCCACGTGATAAGCCGCATCTTTGAGCTAAAATATGTGGTCAGGTCGCTTCTAAAAAAGAGCTATATAGCTCAGGGGGTCTCACCTGGGAAAATAAAAATAGTTTAGTTTAAAATGGTTTCAGTTTACTAGATAACAGTAAGGGAGCAAATGTTGCAATGTGTGAATCCAATTGAATAAATTGCAAGTAATGTTTTCAGCCATAAGAGGTTTTTTGGATTATATCGCATAAATATATAAATGTGTCGTTAAAACCCGTGTCTATTAAAATATCCGTAACAACGGTAATCCCCATTTAAGTATGCTGCCCAGCATTGGGATATTTGACCAATTCCAGATACACTTTATGTTTTTTAGCTTTGGGAGGAAAACTAGAAAGCCCCAGAGAGGGCTCATGCAGAGCAGCGGAAGAACATAATCACGACTCCACATTTGAGATGTACCATCATCTTAAGGAATTATCCAAGTGATTTATTTTAACAACACAAAAGCGCCTCCAAAGTGTGAAAATGCATCTCTCATCAGCATGCAATATATATAAGAGCAGCTGAGATACGTACAAGCAGCTCCGGTGTCAGGAGGGACACAATGTGTTGGGGGTGATAAGCAGCGCCCGCAGTTCATTGATATGGCTGCGGAGCTGTATTACAAACGTGGAGCAAGTCTGAGACACCCACTTGCAAGGCAATGAATAGTGGCAATTGGAGGCAGTACAGGAACTAGGCTTCCAAACTTTCTGTGCCATGTTTTTGGATGTTATTCGTATGAATTTTGCGGAATTTTTTTAAATTCCTGCGTTATCCATTTTTGTCCCAGTTCACCGGACGGAATGGATGCTGCCTATCAGTAGCCGGGGAAGAGGGGGGGCTGATGGGAATTGCGGCCCCTACACTTACTGATGTCAGCATGCTCGCCCTGAAAACGGATTGAGCTAACACAGAAGCACACACACACATTATCATAATGTGTTTGTGAGTGTCAATCTGTTCGCCACCAATACAACTTGGCGCTACTGAAAAACAATGATGACGATGGTAGATAAATTCATTAATGTGATGACGATAAATGTAGATAATTGATCATGGCAATGACGGTGGTTCTATTGACGATACATTTATGAGGGGTAATGATAAATAGTGACGATGCTGTCTAATGCCATATCTACTGACGATCCACCAACCCCATTCCACTAACCGCTATCCCATAGTGATCCATCAACCCTTGCCTCTCAAGCACGTATCACGCCAAGCACCCAAGGAATGCTGAGAGTAGCCATCGGCGAGGCACGCAACATGCACCACTGATGTGTGCCCGTGACCATGCAGTGAATATAATTACCAAACGCTCGTTCCCCGACTTCATAACGAAATGCACACTCGACTGCCCAAACAAACTCCACGAATGCACTCACAGACCAATGGCATTCGATTGACTAAGGGTTGTACATTAATTATTATGTTTATTACCAAAGGTCAAAGACAGTGACACAGACTATTAAGACAGCACACCTGTGATAAAGGCTGCCAACACAGCACCTCCGATTCGCGTGGTTAGCTACATTTGGTGCAAAATAAGTTTAACATATATACAATAGCAATACTGTACCTAGATTGCTCGTTAAAACACACGTAAAGCCTGCTTATTTATCATTATAAAAAATATATATTGTGATGTATCGCCCTTTGTCATCCCATTGCTGCATGGTGATCACAACACGTTGGTCACGTGGGTTGGTTAACCAAACGTTGCCATGCTGCTCAGTGTGGGTTGGTGAAGGAGTAACCGGCACCGGTTGAGATATCATTTGGCAATGGCCAGCATTCGCCATGGCTGGGAATTCAACTCGATTTCCTCGCACAGTGCTGCCCCCATTCGCTCCAGCAAGCCACGAAACACCCCGTGATATGTAAATAGCTGAATTATTGTACTGTATGCGCGTGTATGTGTGTTGCTGTCTATATGATGTGTACATGTCGAAGTAATCTGCAAGTAATAATCAACCGAGTACCCGGTGCAATGTGTAAACCATCACCACTAGGGAGACAAAGGTGGCCAGGCATGGTGCTGGCCACCAATTCCCTAGTGTGCCGTATCGGCCTTGATCGGTGCTCGTGAACAGCAATTGCCCCGAGAGTGTGATTAGGCTAGAGGGGGGATCTTTGGCTTTGCACTGAGTGTCGTGGTTTGTGCACTGTGCTAAGACAGAGCAGCAAACATCTGTGGGCTGAAGTCGCGGAACGCTGCCGCTAAACATGCACCTGCAATTGTGCTGCATGGACCGCTGTTTCCCCGATTGAAGACGTTCTGCACAATGATGAAAAGTTCCCTATGCAGTCGATGCTAAATGTTTATCCCATAATTGGCCCCGGTTCAAACCCTTCCCACCTTTGGCCATTCTGCAACTGTGGATGTTCCAAGCAAGATTACGTCACGTGTGAAAAGCACACAACCATTGTGCATATGCAAAAATAAAATTACTATTTTATGAAGAAGTGTATTGTGCTCCTCTTATCTTAGATCACCATCAAAATAAATTTGAGCAAATGTGACTGACTTACAACAGTTGTGATGCAATGACATTATAATTCGCACTCATCAGCACAGTATCGTCACCAATGCTATCGCCGCAAATTTTGCCTCGAGGATCCATATATATGGAGTCCTGATATCCATATTATGGGGCCCATTAGCTTTATAATTGCGTGGTGTGTTTGTGCGAAATTGGTGCGCATGAACTACAAAATACATGTCTCCTATTTTCTACAAAAATGACAGTCATTTTGCTGAAAAGTGGCAAAATGATGGCAAAATAGCTACATGAATCAGGCCCTGTGTGTTATGGGGTTTTTTTGGAGTAAGTTTTCTCTGGTCTGCCCAATTTCTTCCCATGTAATGAAATACACAATAGGGATATAACCAAACATCCCACAATTACCAAGCTACAGAAATAAGTACATAATCATTAGTATTATTTTAAATTGTGATATATCTGACAGCTAAAGCTGGATTTTAACAAATCTGAGAAGTCAGAATTTGATATTCTTTAGGGACCACGATTGAAATTCTGCAGATTTCCCATGACTTACAGATAACCCAGTCTTAACGCCTGCCTCCAGCATGCATCAGAAAACGATAGAGACTTAAGCTTATGCAAATGAAATAAATACGTTTACATCCACACTCTATGGTCTGTATACGAACCAGCTTGCCATTTCTGTTGTCATATTTAAAAAAAAAATTATATATATGACATTGCTAAGAGTAACAATTTTACATCAAGTATTTTGCTACAATCATCCCATCACAGGGCAGGACTTTGATAAGGTGGAAAAAGGATAAGCTCTTCCAATTTTCATTTCCCTTACTGCAGGGACTGCCAAGCAATATGCCATATCAGAGCCAATATGACATATCAAGACAGTGGAGAGGCTGTTCCTGTTGTATGGGGCTGAGTGCTGGGGCACAAGAAGGAGGGAGGAACAAGCTATGGCAGTCACAGAGATGATGATGTTGCCGTGGATGTTGGGTTCAACAATGAAGGACAGGGTGAGAAATGAAGTTGTGAGAGGAAGACTCAAGGTGATAGAAATCACAGAAAAGATGAGCGTGAAAAGGCTAGTATGGTTCAGTCATGTGGAGAGACAACAGGAAAATGATGTGGGTCAGAAGGTGCAAGTGATGCAAGTGGAAAGAAAGAGATCAAGAGGAAGGCAGAAGAAGAGGTGGGGCGATGTGGTGCGATCGGACATGGTGGCCCGAGGATCGGAAAAAGAGATGGCGCAGGACAGGGCAGCGCGGAGAAGGTTGGCAAGGAGAGCGGGCCCCTCATGAGTGCGACAAACGCGTGGTAGAAGAAGAATATGACATTTCAGAGCCAGGTGTTCGGCCCATAATTATTACCTTCCTTTGTGATGGCTTAGTGTCAATGTGTAGAGGAGAGATACACGCGGTGAGCACTGTTAGGCAGGTGCAAATGAGGTCGAACAGATGTGTGCATTGCAACATGAGGTTTGCACCGACAAACCGCCAGTAATTAAGGGGAGAAGCGGGTGCAACCGAGGTCGAACAGGTGGGTACGCTGTGACCGGAGGTTGGCGTCGGCGAGACGGGAGATGGGGGTGATGATAAGGGTTTAACAAGGGTGACCGGTGCCGGCCTGGCGGCGGCTTAAGAGGGAGCACGTGAGGGCTCGGAATAAGGAGGGATATATAAGGGGAGTGTGCGTAAGCGGAGGGAGAGTTGCCCGGGAACCAAGGGTGAAGACATCTCGCCGCTGAAGCCCAAGCCGTCAACGGGACCTCAAACCTCACGGCGTCGCCAGGCGGGTGTTGGCTGACCCCCCCCCGCCCGGGACAGACGGGTGAGCGGGTCTGAGGGAGAGTAGGTGAGGGCAGCGGTGGAGATGCAGTCGCTGAGTGCGAAGTTGCTGTGTGCAGAGTCGCTGAGTGCAGAGCTGCAGAGTTGCTGAGTGCAGGATAAGTGAGGCACAGAATAGATAAGAGCGGGGAGAAGTCGAGTGTATGTGACCATATAGATAGTTGTAGGAGTGCCTACGAGAACAGGTGAAATAGAGAGGACTTGTTACAACGTGTCGGTGTGAGTAAATAAACAAAACACTGCTCATCTTGTTTATATTACCTTTAAAATATATAATTTCACTTACAAATAAGTGAGACTATATACAGAGCTAAGGCAATGGGAAGTGCTGCACGTTGGTATGCGTTTGTTAAATCGTTCGTTTTCCACTTGACAATTCTAACAGGTTTCGATTTGAAGCTTTCGTGACTGCAGGGATTCATCTTCTTGGTTCTTTCGGTAAAGTCACGTAGAAGGGAAGTAATAAAATAATAAAAATAAAACATAATAAAATAATTCTCACCAGGTCTGTCGGGGAGACAGCGTCTCCCCGACAGACCTGGTCTTCACCTGAGGACGGCTGCTTGCGTTGTGGCCGAAACGTCGTGAGAATTATTTTATTGTTTCATTTTTATTATTTTATTACTTCCCTTCTACGTGACTTTACCGAAAGAACCAAGAAGATGAATTCTAACAGGGTTTTGTCGGGTGGCTATAACATAGCAGGTAGCCTAGAGACAAGATACCAGGTAGCTGGTATTGATCTATAATGTATATAAATAGTTATATATCCATACGTACAACCAGTAACACAAACGGTTATTGACATATACACAATCACATTATTTGGAAAAGCTGTACTAAATATTGAGAGAAAAAACATCCAGCTGTGTTCTAAATCTTATTTTAAATCGATGTTAATACATGACATCCCTCACCAAAATCTCAATGGCATGTGGCAATATTGCGTCACAACACACGGCAGACATTTTATTTCACGCATTGCATTGTTATAGTTGACTTAAATATTGTGACATGACTAGTAGATACATACATGTGTAGTGACATAGAATGGGTCACTACGGCGTGTAGCGCTGGTTACTGACAGAGAGAGGGAATGTGGGCAGATCGTAAAGGGGGGGCCTCCCCTTTACGATCCTATACTGAACAGCGGGTGAAGTTCGGTCAAATAGCCCCCATAATCAACACGATGCGAGCAGGCCTTCATCAGACAGTCGATTATATATTCTAAGAAAAATAATTTATCAGATGCCAGTCTTTCTATAGCACAGCAATATTGAATTATAAAAAAGTAGTGTTATTCTTATCAACCCAAGACGGTTGTTGGACTGAGTTGACCCAAGACCGGGAATTGAACCGGAAACTTTCCAATTGTGCATTGGGTGTTCTGACAGCGCCGTCCATGCTGGACGGAGACAGGCTTTGTAGTGCTTCTGAATGACTCATACTGTCAAATACAGGTTATGTGCACATGCACTAACCTCTCTTCTGCTTTTAAATGACTGACAATGGAACACCGAGAAGATAATGACAGGTCTCACAATGCATTTCCCAAAACACAGTGTTTTGCACAAATCCAATTCTGCTCAATAGCACTCATTTTCCAGATTTCAATCATTCAGTTTGAGACATCCAGGGAGATAGGTGCATATGGGATTGAAGGTTATTTGACCTAACAGGTGAATCGACCCCATTATATACCAAAGCCGGTGGTCTAGTTGTGTTCTTGTGATTCGGCCAGAAGACAGTGGCAGGTGAGGTCATAATAACAGGAAGAGCATAACTACTTGAAGCACAATGTAAATCAACATTCCAGACATTGATACAATATTATTGGTTCTTTCGGTAAAGTCACGTAGAAGGGAAATAATAAAATAATACAAATAAAACAATTAAATTCTCACGACGTTTCGATCGCAACACAAGCGGTCTTCATCAGGCGGAGAGAAAAGAGGGGCCAAGCCTCCAAATGCGACTGCTAATAAGGGCTTTCAGAGTGAGCAAAGATGTGCGCCGTGAACGGCATGGGTGGGGCAGCCAATGTCGGAGCATTGGGTCTCTGTGTGTCTATGTTGTGTGTGCATTGGGTCTCTGTGTGTCTATGTTGTGTGTGCTCCGACATTGGCTGCCCCACCCATGCTGTTACCGGCGCACAGCTTGCTTTGCTCACTCGGAAAGCCCTTAGAAGCAGTTGCATTTGAAGGCTTGCCAACTCTTGACTCTCCGCCTGATGAATACCGCTCTTGTTGCGATCGAAACGTCGTGAGAATTGTATTGTTTTATTTTTATTATTTTATTATTTCCCTTCTATATGACTTTACCGAAAGAACCAAGAATATGAATCCCTGCGGTCACGAAAGCTTTAAATCGAAATTTATACAATACGCAAGCAAAAACTGAATTCAAATATCTCATCTTTTACAAAAAAAAGATTACAAATCAAAAATGATTAATTTTATGCGTAGGCTTTAACGACCAATGTTATGATTCATAATTACTTTGTTTTGGGTTGATCATGTTGGTATCATGCACCTTTGTTTAACTACAATTGGTAACGAATCAGAATGCAGTTTACTGCAGGTTGTGAGTTGTGGTTCCCGTGCTAAGGAATAACCAACCGAACGTGACGTATAGCTTTTAAACTCTTCATGAAATATTGTTTCACTTGCGGCATTACAAAGTTTCGTGGGTTCCATTCGTGAACCAGGGGCTTCACTGCGAGCCTGGTTCCCAGGTACCCCTCATGATCTGTGTGTACCACACACTTACTAATTCAAGTGTCGGGACTCTTTTACAGCTTTTCACAAAAATAAATGAGCATACACATACAGATATACCACCGCAAAATATTACAAACAATTATTACGTCGCAATCGACTTGATAAACCCACTCACTCACTCCATAGCACACAACAAAGACAAAGATGCCCCAGTATAGCCTTAACAGACTGTTCGGCAAAGGGCTGTTGATAAGGCCGGTACAGCACACGAGGGGGTGGGTGGCCAACACCACACCTGGCCACCTTTGTCTCCCCAGTGGCTATGTTTACACATAGCACCAGGTACTCATTTGAAGCTGAGTCGACCTAGGGGAAGCCCAGGACCGGTTCTGATAATCGTCACTTGGTGTTGGCCGTGAGCGGGAATCGAACTCGACTCACCGGGTTCATGGGGCAGCGCGCTAACTGCTACACCACTGCTCCCCACAGTACACACCACACATCACACAACCCTCGACACCAAGGTGCACTGCAACTCAGGCCTTGATGTCCAACTACTAAAACTCCAACACGTGTGGATGGAGCTCCCCTGGTCCTCAGTGTGACCTTCTCACCAATAAATGGAGCAATCACAGCTCCTGGCGTCATCTTCTCACAACCCACAGCGGATAGCGCATTCACCGCCTCTCACGTGGTCTGTCTGAAAGCAGAAAATAATAACCCTTTCATTTTATATCACGTCATTCATGCCAACAGCATCCCCATGTGAGGGCCTTGCAGCTATTGATGTACTTGTTCTTGGCGTGGGGTTTCCCCGCACTCCAGCAGTAGAAGACACTACCCACACCACTCAGTACATCACACTTAGTTGCAGCAGGTAGATGCAGAGCAACAAGTACAATTTCACATTCAGGTGGTCAAGCCAGATAACCACGTCAGCATCAGCGGAATGTATCGCCGTGATGTCTCCTTCGTGCTTTGTGGATCGGGCATTTCGTCGCTATATGTTGTACGCTCTGTTCTGGATGACCATAGTCTCATTAGGATATCCGCATCTGCCATATAGCTCAGCGGTCATCCAGGTCTTAACACAAATGAGCTCTCATTTGTGTCTAGGGTGCTTCTGAAAAAGAGCTATATAGCTCAGTGGACCTTACCTTCTCTGTATCCTTCTGTGCTTTATTATTTCTCCAAACTCCTTGAACGCTTAGTGCACTCCCACCTCTCATCCTAAATCTCTTCCCACTCACTGTATCCCCTCCACCATTCTGGGTTCCGCCCTCTGCATTTCACTGAAATCGCCCTCCTTCACATCCACAACCACCTGGACCAACTCGCGTCACTCCGGTCTAGCCTCCGTCCTCATCTCTCTCGAACTGTCTTCTGCCTTCGACACCCTCGACCGCTCCATCCTCCTATCCACTCTCTCCAAACTCGGCATCCATTCCTACCTAACTTCCCATTCATCGACTGTCTCTTTCAACCTCTGCTCTTCCTCCACCATCCCTGTTACGGTTGGTATCCCCCAGGGCTCGAAACTTGCTCCCCTTCTGTTCTCCGTACACACATCTCCTGTAGAGTCTCATTCTTCCTTCCTTCGATGTCTCCTATCACCTCTTTGCCGATGACACTCATATTTCGTCTCGTTCAAATAATTCACAACTGTTGCTAAAGTTAATTTTAAAAAGTGTACTAGCATTCTCTAGTCATGGAATAATATACTCATTAATCGGTGAATGTAGATTGTTGGTGTTCACAAAAATGCATCACACCATGCATACAATAATTGATGAGAGCATTTTCAATAAATTTGTATATGTTATGCGCTAATGCCTGTTTAGGCGAATGCTACAATTGAAAGAAACAATATGATAGAAAAGAAAAACAAGAGCACAAACGGGAGATAACAGATTAAACAAATGAGTCCAACATAACACACAAAAATGTAATACAAACAAGACAAAACATATGAGATGGTAGTGTATACAATACAGAAAGTACAAATGACACCAGTAGCACAAATGCGAGAGCACACGCGAGACACAGAGAGCATATAATGCAGGCAATATGAACACGACAGCACAAAGGACAATGTCAGTAGCATGCTCTTTAAGGATAATACCCCTAATACAAAATCGTAAATACCAAAACAGCGTAAAAAAAACTTTACTTTCTTGACGTTTTTTTATTGATTTGGACATTAAAGTTTTCACACTATTATTAAGGCTTGCACAACATAGCTGACACCACATTGACGCATTCCAAATTGGAGATACAAGCGCGATCCACCTCTGAAATCGGAAGTTTGAGAAAGCAAATTTTGTAAAATTAGAAAGTGTAATGCAATGCAACACTGAGAGTCGGTTAACACACAATTAACGCATAGCCTGGTTGATTACGTTCTTCCAAAGATTGCTAAATTATAAGTTACTTGTGAGTTGTGAGGAAATCTTGACTTAAAGCTTTCGTGACTGCAGGAATTACTCTTTGGTTCTTTCGAATGTAGTTGAATACAAATTGATGTTTAGAGGTACTACACTTACACGTGAAATAATGAGTGGGCATCTATGTGTGCTTGCAATGCGTTATTCTCAATGTCTTCAAATGCTGATAATAGTGTGTCATAGCTCGTACCGTATATGTGTAATACAGCACAGTATGCCTATGGAGCAGGGTGAGATATCACTTGCCACTGATGTTAGTGATGGCTCGGAATTGAACACCCACGCGTGTGCATGTGTAATGTAGTAACTCGGCGGGAGACGACTTCACGGGTAACACACTCTTTATTTTATCAAACTCGTTCACAGGTGACTAACACCTACTTTGTATCTCGGGTGACAAACACCCACTTAGTATCTCGGGTGACAAACACCCACTTAGTATCTCGGGTGACAACCACCCACTTAGCTACTTGGCGACTAATGCCCACTGAGCTACTCGGATGACCAACATCCACTTAGTATCTCGGGTGACAAACACCCACTTAGCTACTCGGCGACTAACGCCACTGAGCTACTCGGATGACCAACATCCACTTAGCTACTCGGCGACTAGCGCCACTGAGCTACTCGGGACACTCCCTGCCCGGGGTATCCGTCTCGACTGTGGGTCCCCAGCCCGACCCACGGGGGCGTCGGACCCCGGGTCCCACAGCCTCGCCTCCGAGCCACACAGGGCCCCGGTCCCCACAAGGACGGCGGGACTAGGGGTCTCGGGGCACTAGGTCTTCAGCTCCGTCTTCGGGTCTTCAACTGGGTAACTCTCCCCGAGTGCTCTCGCGCGTCCCCCTTTATACCCCACCTGCGGACGTCGCTGCGAGCACCCACTTATTCGACCAATCGCTGGGCGCTGGCTACGATCCTCTTTTCCCACATCTCATCGTGCCTCACCACCCACGCCGCGCCGCCCCGTCATCTGTCACTCCCGGCGCGCGCGTCCACACCACGCCCACAACGCGTGCCCAACCCCGCACCCCGCGCCGCCCCGTGATCCATCACTGTCACAGTCGGCGCACGTCAATACCACCACTACATCACCCCCTACTACATAGCTCGCAGCCGACCCGGCTGCTATAAAAATATACAAACCGCCCTGTGTGCCCCGTAACACAACACAACAACAAGAACAACAACTAACGTAACAACACAACACGACGCGAACACTACCATCCGCAACCATCAACCAATGCCACCGCGACAATAGAACAATATATACAAACCGGCGAGTGACAATAGCAATGTGTATGCAGAAAGGAAAATAAATGGACACAAATTTTTTTTTTTTCTTTCGACTCGTGCGGTGTCCCCTTCTTTCCGAGCGTCCCTACAACGGGACAATACCCCGGCAGAGGGGAACACCGGGCGAGCTCGGTGTAGAGAAAAAAACGTCTTCATGAAAATTGTTGAGCCCTAGCCCGAGTCCGCCTTGCCGGTCCGTCGTACGGCACCAGACGCGGTTGAACGTCCGGTGGTGCCGGCGGTTCAGGAAGACATCGGCCAGGCATCGAGGACCCGTGCGTGCCCCGGGGTTCAGGCTCCCGACGGTCAGCAGCCGTCAAGCCCGAGGCACCTGGGGGTGGGTCAGGTGGAGACACGTGAGGATCAGCCTGCGACACCTCCCTCCCCGAGTCGACGGTCACATCACACGCCCGGTCGTCACGGCACAGAACGGGGTCACACGGTGCCGCATAGGGCTTCAGTCGGGAGGGGTGCACATACCAACGGCGTTTCCCCCATTTAATCTGTATACTCTGGGGTCGTGCAACCCGCACAATTTCCACCGGTCCCCTCCAAGGTCTCAACAACTTGGGGGACGTAGCCAACGGTGCATGTGGACAATGCAGCCAGGCCTTATCGCCCGGTTTCCAATCATGCGTATGCACCCTCCGCTCATGCAATCTCTCGTTCGCAATTTGCCGCGACCGCGAATTCAACCTCGCCGCCTCCCGCGCTTCAGTCAATTTGGCGATATTAAATTTGATGTGGTCTGCCAATTTAGATTTTGCACGTGGCTGGGAAATCCCCAGTTGGACGTCCATGGCCGGATCGGCCTCCCGCCCATACATAAGAAAAAATGGGGAAAACCCCGTCGCCGCATGAGGGGCCATTCGATAGGCCGCGAGTACCCCCGGCACCTGTAAGTCCCAATCAACCTGATCGTCGCAGACCTGTTGGCACAACATAGACGTAATCGTCCTGTTCAGACGCTCAACCATCCCGTCAGTCTGCGGGTGGTAGGGGGAAGTACGCACTTTCTTTGTACCCAACAGGTCGCACACCTCGCGCAACAAAACGCTCGAAAAATTCTTTCCTTGATCCGTCAGCAAGCGTTCGGGGGCGCCCTTGTCCAAAACATAACCCTGGACAAAGGCGTCCGCCACCGCCGCAGCCGACTGGTTGGCGAGCGGCCATGCCATAGGCCATCGGGTGAAGTATTCCACGCCAACCAGCAGGAACCTATTTCCCCTTGGTGTAGCCGGAAAGGGCCCCAAGATGTCCAACGCTACCAATTCGTTTATACGCGAAACCTGAATGGATTGCAGCGGTGGATTAGCTGCCAATGGTGGCGGTTTCCTTTTGGCGCACCCTACGCATCCCTTAAGAATATTCGCCACGTCGTTACCCATCCCCGGCCAATAATAGTCTCGCTGGATTAGGGCGAGCGTTTTGTGAAAACCCAGATGCATGAGCCGTTCATGAGCTGCCAGAACAACCCTACCCCGCATAGCAACAGGCACAACGAGCACGTGACGCCGGGACATGTTGTCCCACTTCATCAAAAGGCCCTGTCTGCACACCCAGGAACCGACCCGCGCCTCCCCTAGCTCGGGAGCGCCAACTTTCCGACGTAGCGTAAGTAGGGAGCTGTCGGACATCTGGAGACGGCCCCACTCAACGAGGGGCAACGACAACAGCGAATCCCTCCTCGTGGGGGCGTCCTCTCCCGGGGTGTCAGAGGCGGCGAGCGCAACTCCCGGGGTGCCGGCGACCGGGGGTTTGCACCGCGCCGATCCCAACAAACATGTGCAGTCCGTGCACGGAGGCAACCGCGACAAGGCATCCGCATTTGAGTGTCGCAATCCCTTGCGGTAAGTCGTCGTGAATTGGTAGTCCTGAAGGACTTCCAACCATCGGGACAATTGGCCCGATGGCTGTGCCACGCGCATAGCGTATTGTAGAGCCGCATGGTCCGTACGGACCGTAAAATGACGGCCGTAAAGATACGGCCTGAATTGCTGTGTAAAAAACACAATCGCTAACAATTCACGACGAGTTACGCAATAGCGTTGTTCGGCGGGGGAAAGAACTCTACTACCGTAGGCGACCACCCGTTCAACCCCCCCGACCACCTGTGAGAGCACCCCCCCGATACCCGTGTTGCTGGCGTCTGTGTCAAGCAAAAACGGTTGTGTGAAATCGGGGTAACACAAGGGGGGAGCCTGCACCAAGGCGTCACGAAGGGAGCAGAACGCAGCCTCCTCTTCCGCCCCCCAGTGAAACCTCACACCCTTAGCCGTCAAAGCGTGCAGGGGCCTGGCTATGGTGGCAAATTGCTTGACAAAACGACGGTAATAGGAGGCGAAACCAATGAAACTGCGAACCTCCGTGACCGAGGTTGGTGTTGGCCATGAGCTGACGCAATGCGTCTTAGCAGGGTCCGTCGAGATCCCTGAACGACTCACGATATGGCCCAAATACCTGACCGATTCCCGAAGCAGAAAACATTTAGCCGGTTTAAATTTAAGCTTAGCGGAACGCATCCTGAGGAACACCGCTCTCAGTCGCTGGAGGTGCTCCTCGAAAGTCCGACTAAAGACGATGATATCGTCGAGATAAATCAAACAGGTATCCCATTGGAGGCCCGACAAAACCAATTCCATGAGTCTCTGGAACGTGGCGGGAGCGGAATGTAAGCCCATGGGCAAACGGTTGAATTCAAATAGGCCACCAGGTGTCCGGAAAGCAGTTTTAGGTTTAGACTCGTTATCGAGTGGCAATTGCCAAAATCCAGATAGCAGATCGAGTGTGGAAAAAAACTGTGCTCCCGCCAAGGCATCCAGCGACTCATCCATCCTGGGGAGCGGATACGCATCCGCCATCGAGATTTTGTTTAAGCGGCGGAAATCGACACAAAACCGCAAGGACCCGTCCTGTTTCTTTACTAGAACAATAGGAGCACCCCACGGACTAGAAGAGGGCGAAATGATATCGGCCGCCAACATATCATTAACCGCCGATTGCACATGTTCCTTCTCGGCTGGGCTGAGCCGGAAGGGATTCTGACGAATAGGGGCCGCGTCCCCTGTAGCTATGTGGTGGCGCAACAGGTCAGTGCAGCCGATATCGTACTTATGTTTGCTGAACACATCAGCAAACTTGAGTAGCAAACCCCTCAATGCTCCCAATTGCACCTCGGACAAGTTAGCAGAACCGGCACACAACGAGTCCAACCACTCAGTCCCCTCATCACTTGGAGGATGCGACTTGACAGTGAAATCTGCTTGAGCCACGAGCCGTTCCTCAACGGGTAGCGGCGCGGCGTGAGCCAGCACCGTTCCCTGCGCAATTACGGCCGGCCGCGACCCCGTATTCAGGACCATTACGAACGGCTCACTGTCCCCTCTCACCATGGTTTGAGCAACCGCTAAGTCGAGGCCCCTTCTGGCCCTGTTAGACGGCCCCAACAGCACCCCCTGTGCCTCCGCACCCACCTCGAGTGGCTTCCTGAACCGAAGGGGTACTAACATTTGCGATCCCGGGGGCACCCGTACAGTGTGAGTTGCCAGCGCCTGCACCGTCGCACAAACCGTGCGCATTTTTGTAGGGCCCGTCAAGAACGCAACCCGCCGACCTGACGGAAGCTCTATGCAGGCCTGATCTATAAGAATTTTGATGGGCATTTTGGACAAAAAGTCCGTACCTAGCAAACAGGGAACGGCCAGCGATGATGATACAAAAATAGGGCCCGCCAATTTGATGTCACCAATGCAAATAGTCGCCCGAATCTGGCCGATGATCCCCAGGGATCCCCCATTCGCCGCATAAAATGGCACGTCTACTGGCAGAAGGGGTCTACTTTGGACGGGAAGAATGTTATAAATAAGGTCCGAGATGATGGTGGCCGACGCACCCGTGTCAACAAGCACCCGGACCTCAACCCCGTCAATGAACCCCGTTACCACGGACGACCCGGCCGACGCAGCCACGATCCTGTGGGCCAATTCGGACCACTCGACTGCTTGCGGGCCGCGTACGGACCCCCCTCGCCGAAATGAACCCCCGGCACCCAGCCGCGAACCCCCCACCGCCAAGCGGCGACCCGAATGTGCCGTGTTTGTGGACCGAACGTGTGAGGTGCCGCGACTTGCCGGGTTTTGTTGGGATGACTTGTGGCCCTGGTCGTCGTCCCGACGTGGTCCTGTGGCGCGCTGACGCGGGGCCCGGCACCCGGCTGCGACGTGACCCCGAAGGCCGCAGTTGTAGCAGACGACGGACGTCGTAGGTTTCGGTTGCTCCAGCTTGCGGGGTGAACGTGTGGGCGAACGACCTCCCGTTCTCCACTCCCCCGGACGCGATGCAGCGAAGGCCTGCTCCTGATCCGCAGCTGGCTGAGGTTCGGCGATCGTGGCGGCCAGTGCCGCGTTCCCCGCCCATTTGCAGACGACCCCCGGCTTGCGTTTGAGGACCTCGTACGCGTGAATGCTCGTGGCGATCGCCAGGGAGCAGATATCCATCTCGTCCGCCACATTGATGGGGACCCCCAACTCGTGGGCCAACGCCAGCAGCTGCTCCGTCACCATGGCGTCCTTCCCCTCCTTATCCATGCGGGGAAAAGCTGCGTCCGCCAAGGCGAGTAGTGCCGTGCGATAGGCGAGCGTCGTTTCTCCAGCCACCTTCCGCCGATCGTAGAACTGGTGGCGACACGTGGAGGGCGGCCCGAACACCTTCGCCATCAGGTGTAGTGCGGCCTGGAGCGTAGAGCGGGACGACCTTGCAGCAGATGTGAAGGCTGCAAGCGCGTCGTCGTCAAGCATCGCTGGCAACGCACGCAGGGCAGTGGTGTCGGACCACCTCGACATCTCCTGATGAGCGAGGAACCTTCGTTGGAAGGCTCCCCAGTCGCCCCCATCCGCCTTGAACGCCGACAGCGCGGGCAATCTTTGCTGGAGGACCCGATCGTCGTCGGCGTCGGAGAGATTTTCCCGCGCTCCGCTGTAGTTGTGTAAAATGTCGGCTCGGTTGTCAGGCGCAAAATGGAGAGCTCCGGCGCGCGCTGATGACGTGGGCTGCGCTGAGCGGAGGTGTCCGGCCACGTGGCGTCCGTCTTTCCCGCCAATCGGTGGCGGCCCCCCAAAAACGGCGGCAACTTCCAGACTTTTGGTGCGAAGCGCCTTTTGGCGGGATTCCTCCAACGTCGCTTCCTCCACCAACCCCGCAGCCGTTTTTCCGCTCGCCGGAACGGAGATGTCGGCCAAGACAGCGGCGGCGGCGAGTAGCAACTCCGCCAACCGGGAGTGCGCGTCTTGGAGGCTGGTGTCGGAGGCAAGCGGAGCGTCGGCCATCACCGCGAAGTGCTGCATCGGCGGCAACTCCTCGTCCTCTCCTCCCGAGGTTGGTGTCCCCGGTACGCCGTCGTCGTCCCGACCTCGCTCGTGGGTACGGGTAGTCTTCCTCGTGTCCATACTTTTTGAAGACAGGTTTACTTCTGACGCCAGTTGTAATGTAGTAACTCGGCGGGAGACGACTTCACGGGTAACACACTCTTTATTTTATCAAACTCGTTCACAGGTGACTAACACCTACTTTGTATCTCGGGTGACAAACACCCACTTAGTATCTCGGGTGACAAACACCCACTTAGTATCTCGGGTGACAACCACCCACTTAGCTACTTGGCGACTAACGCCCACTGAGCTACTCGGATGACCAACATCCACTTAGTATCTCGGGTGACAAACACCCACTTAGCTACTCGGCGACTAACGCCACTGAGCTACTCGGATGACCAACATCCACTTAGCTACTCGGCGACTAACGCCACTGAGCTACTCGGGACACTCCCTGCCCGGGGTATCCGTCTCGACTGTGGGTCCCCAGCCCGACCCACGAGGGCGTCGGACCCCGGGTCCCACAGCCTCGCCTCCGAGCCACACAGGGCCCCGGTCCCCACAAGGACGGCGGGACTAGGGGTCTCGGGGCACTAGGTCTTCAGCTCCGTCTTCGGGTCTTCAACTGGGTAACTCTCCCCGAGTGCTCTCGCGCGTCCCCCTTTATACCCCACCTGCGGACGTCGCTGCGAGCACCCACTTATTCGACCAATCGCTGGGCGCTGGCTACGATCCTCTTTTCCCACATCTCATCGTGCCTCACCACCCACGCCGCGCCGCCCCGTCATCTGTCACTCCCGGCGCGCGCGTCCACACCACGCCCACAACGCGTGCCCAACCCCGCACCCCGCGCCGCCCCGTGATCCATCACTGTCACAGTCGGCGCACGTCAATACCACCACTACACATGTATAGCAGTGAAATGTGTAAAACAAAATCCTGGAGACTCAAGGTATTTGGCTTAAAGATGCTCTTGGATTGTCCTTGGATGCTGGTAATTATGTATGAAAGATAAGAATAAGTCAATGCTGGTGACGTCTATTTCTTCATGGCACAGTGATAAAACAAACCAGATGTGACCAAAACGCGACTCATGTGCAAGCTCGGCACGATTGAGATGCGGATGATTTGTAACTCTTTCAACATCCAGTCGCTATTATTTTAAACAGGAAACATCTTTGAAAGCAGAAGTGGCCTGGGACACCCTTCCCCAAGTAGTTGACCGAGAGACAGAGGTCGCAACCGGGTACCCGATACCCGTAACCTACCCGATACCCGGCTACCCGTACCCGGCCGGGTACGGGTACCCGTTTGCGACCCTGGTGCGGCCGGGTACGGGTAGGCCGTGAGTCACTGGTGAGTAACCGTTTGTCACTCATTTCCCAACGTCTTGTCTCTTCTCACAATTCAAGTTCCTAGAATCAACCCACCCGCGCCTGCAACATGGCTTCATCCCAGAGGTCGCAATCGGGTACCCGTACCCGTACCCTACCAGATACCCGGCCAGGTACGGGTACCCGTTTGCAACCCTGGTGCGGCCGGGTACGGGTACGGGTAAGGAATCAAAACCCGTTTTTGCAACCTCTGCCTAGAGATGAGTACTCCAGGGACGCTGCCGCAGATTTCTAAATTCGAAACCACGCGACGAACTGGCCGCGTGACCACCGCATGTAACCCTGTGGCTCTCATATGAAGATGTTGGTATGTGGCTCATGGGGTCAGGAAGTTTGGCCATCTCTGGGGACCACAGCACTGGAAGGACTAGAAGTTCAATCCCGCGGTATAGTCCAGCAGAGCTGCTCAGGTAAATGGTCAGAGTTTTTACACTTGACTAAACATCATCTAGATCTATGCTAAGTGATAATATGGTAATTTTGAACCATGGAGAATGTCATCAGATAAGCAAGGGGGGGTAGATGTGGCAAGTCATGCAAAAGCAATGAGCCTATTATCCAGAATGTTGGCAGCAGGGACTGGTGGATCAGGGAGATTTATGGGACTACCACGCCCATTGGAATGTGAGGTGGCCAAGAAGTTGAAATTATCTGTCGATAGCAGGATGCACAGAAATAGGGTTCATTAACCTAACCGTGCATCATATGTTCATTAACGCGACTTAAGATGAGAGGCAGCATTCATCCCAATTCAGGACTCTCCAGAAATGTTGTTTTACTTGGGCAGACCCAGTGCAGAGTTTATTGATAAGTAAAGACAATTAATGCCTACTCTTTGGTTCTTTCGGTAAAGTAAAAAAAAAACTGCAAAAAAATATGCTGTGGTTGTCCCACCTGATGACGATTGCTTGTGTTGCGATCGAAACGTCGTGATCTATTATTTTTCTACCGACGTGACTTTACCGAAAGAACCAAAGAGTATGGCTTCCTCCAGTCACGAAAGCTTCAAATCAACAATTAATGCCCTTTATTGTCAAGGACAGCCTCACTGCATCTCAAGATGATATTGTAGGAGGGTCGGCATGTGGCAATGCACCAGGCAGCCCGAAAAAAGTCAAATTAACGTGACGAATGAATAATGTAATACACAGAGACGTTTTGACATTGTGTATAATCGCTTCAATAACACTTCTAGGGCATGGACTTTGTGGGATGTGGTGAGGGAGCGCTATCGCCCGTTCCACACAAATTAATGGGAATATTTGACACCTCCTTGTGCGTGTTAGGCACAAAACTTTGAGCAGATTTGTCTTGCTCTACATTTTTCAGTAAGCAGCGCAATTGATGCAGCACGCACATGAAGAAGATGACATCGATGAGAACACAAAAGAAGGGACAAGGATGGTGTTTATGGCGGTAGGGTGGGGCAGTGGTAACACTTGTGCCTCACAACAAGGGGGCCATCAGTTTTATTCTTGACTTGCGTGCCTCTGTGTGGAGTTTGTATGTTCTTCCCGAGTTCTTCATCGGTTGCTTTCCTGATTCTCCAGTTTTCTCCCAGAGTTAAACATAAAAGCTTAAAACATAGTGTATCTGTCTTCTTGGTTCTTTCGGTAAAGTCACGTAGAAGGGAAGTAATAAAATAATAAAAATAAAACATAATAAAATAAAATAATATATAAAAAAATAGTGTAACTGGTATGTTTACTAACATAGTTAAGCAGCCTTTATGGACCACACTGACATTCCACAAAAGTGCAGGGGGAGGAAACACATGAATCAGGACCAAAGTCTGCTGTGCAGAATGTATTATTTTCAGATGGCAAATTCCATAAATGGGTAATTTGAAAATATCCCTCTTAATTAAAGGACATTTTTATAATATTTAAGTGAATAATGTCATAAAACTGCCGGTATATATTGGCATATGCAAAGTAAAATATTATCAAACCATTTTCATGCTTAAACGAGCATTAAATATGGCTCATGTTCCTCACGGTCCTCAGCCAATTTAGATAAATTCCACATTTCTATGGCAGAGACCAGTCTGTCCAAAGGCTACCCACTATCGACTTGCCATGCACAGTGGTAGTTATTTTATTGACGCTGTAAAAATGGGAATACGAAAATGGATCGGCACTCAACCAGGATCTGCACTCCCAACTCAAACCCGAATGCAAGTGTAATGCGGGCGTGAGCGACCTTCCGGAGGTGACGTCACGGGGGGTGGAGTCATGTGACGTGGGGGTAAGGTTCGGGGCTTTAAGCGGGTAAACCGGAAGGGGAAGGTAGTCGGGGTGTGAGCGGAAAAGAGTGAGGCCACGCGGGCAAGTGTGGAGAGGGGGGGCGCCGACGGCGATCGGGAGCCAACCCCGAAGATAAGAGGAAGCTGCGGAGTGGTGTGCAGCTGGGGAGGAGACAGCCAGGAGGGCTGCGTGTTAGAGGCAGCGGTGTGGCTGCCAGGAGGAGCTGCGGAGAGAGAGAGAGAGGGGGCTGCTTGTTAGAGGCAGCGGTGTGGCTGCCAGGAGGAGCTGCGGAGAGAGAGAGAGAGAGCAAGAAGCTGTGAGAGCTGCGGAGGGGAGAAGAGCAGCAGAGAGTACAGCCAAGGGGGGCTGTGTGAGAGAAACAGCAGCGGAGCTGCTGTTGTGGATCGGGCCGACATTGGAGTCAGCACCGTGGAGAAGCTACAGAGTAAAGACAGCCGTGTGGGTGTACAGCACGAACCGAATAATAAAGGACACTGAGCCAGACATCGTGGTCCAGTCGTTTATTACACTGGTGTCGGAAGTGCAACGGCATGTCGAAACAAGTGAGGAAGAAAGTTAATCCGGCGCCTGCATCGGCTTCTTCGTCCGACGACGACGAACTCCCTCCAACCACGGATCCTGTTGGGGTGGTGGAGGAGAGCCAGGCTGAGGCGACCACGGGAACGGGAGTGGAGGATGTTGGCGCGGTGGCGGGTCCGTCGACATCATCAGACACGGATCAACGATGGCAAGCGATGGCGGTACAACTGGAGGCACTTAAGGACGTCCTGGCGCATCTATGCCATCTCGTCGCGCCAGGGACGATGGATGATGCAAGTGGTGCTCCGCGGGCCGCCACGTTGCCTGTCCTGCCGCCGCCATTGCCCACGCGGCAAGAGGCCGCCATTTTGCGCGCTCCGTGGCGCCAAACCGCCATCTTGGCCACGCCGCGGGCCGACGCCATTTTGAATTTGCCATCACAACCACCACCATTGGAAGACGGCGGGAAGAGGAGTCGGAGTCGCCACCTTACAACGGTTAAAGAATTTTCCGTCGGTGGGGACTGGAGCGCGTTCGCCTGCCGCTTCTTGGCGGCGGTACGCACAGCAAGATGGACCGATGCGGAGGCTTTGGAGGTGTTGCCGACTCTCCTGGACGACGAATCTGTCCGATTCTTCCGTTCCATAGCGACCGATAAGAAGGCAACTTTATGTGGTGTTTTTCAAGAAATGGCCGATGCTTATGAGCCACCAGATGATGCGCATCGGCGATTCGCTCAACGACAACGAGCACCAGAGGAGTCGCCCGTGGCGTTCAGGGGTGCGGTGCTGGAGCTGGCCATGGCAGCTTATCCTGAGACGCCACAGGACCTGCTTGAGCCTCTCATATTAGGGAAAATGTTGGAGCTGTCTCGGGATCTAGGGATCCCCATGCCTGTGTGTGGGCATGAGAAGCTAACTTCCCGGATGGCTGCTAAGTGTCTCGATGCGCAATTCAACCTCCGTCGCTGGAAACAAGTGACGGCGTGGACGGGGGGGCCCGTCAAAGATGGGGATGCGCTGGGATGGAACCCTGCGCAGGCCGTCTATGTTCCGGATGACCGGGGCCCTCAACAACTGACGGCCGCCTCCGCTCCATGGACGGGACGCGGCGGGCCGAGACCGCGCGCGGTGCTACCAGAACGGGGCCGTCAGGAGGCGAGGCCTGCGCTTCGGCGCAACGAGGCCGAATGTTTCCGCTGCGGGCGTAGGGGCCACTACGCCAGAGACTGCTGGGCCCGCTTCCCGGCTCCGCCGCAGCAGGAGGCCTCGGCACCGGTCAAGTCGGCTAAAGATCCTCCGAAACAGGCATGTCGGCACGCACCAGACACTCGGCAAGGCTTTCCACCTCACCCACCACCTGTGTTGCGCGATCCTATTGTTGTTGTTAAAGAAAGGCCATCGACGGGGCCTTGTCATTCAGTTACGCAGTGGCGCAAATTGGCACGGAGAGTTGTCGCGGCCGCTACGGGTTCGTCCACTGTACCGGGGTCCATACAAGGTGTGGACGTGCGCATTTTGGTCGACTCGGGGGCGTCTGCGACTATTATATCGGATGTCATTTTCCATCTGTTGGGCATTCCGTCGGGGGCTGTGCGTCCGGTTTATGGGTCGTGCGTCGCTGCGAACGGGGGTAGCATGGGCATCGTGGGTCAGGTGGATGCTAAGATATCTATTGGGGATGTGTCGGCCTCGGGTGTTGTGTTGATATCGAGATCTTTGGCGGTTCCTTGTTTGTTAGGCACCGATTTTTTGGCTAAGATGCCCATTTTGATCAAAATCAATGAGAATTGTATTGAACTGCCGGGGGGCCGTCAAATCTCGTTTCTGCCGTCGCCCTGGGGGCGACCTGCTTCGGCCGTACAAGTGCAGGCGCTGTCCGTCGCATCTGTGGACATCCCACCTGGTACACAGATGCTTATACCCTTGCGGTATCGGAAGCCCCTGCCTGATCGGCTAGGAGCAGTAGGGGTCTTGTTGTCACCGTCCGCCACGATAACAACCGGGTTGGCGTTAGTGGGGGCACAGACCATCGTCCGGCCGGATCAATTACCGTTTTTACAGGTGCTTAATGCGGGGGGAGAAAACGTCCGTGTCCCGGCCGGTACGGTTGTGGCACATGCCACTACGGCGTTTGCGACCCATGATTGTCCACATAGCCGGGGAGTTGTTGCTGGGGTTTCCGAGCCAAGGAGTTCGGATGATCGTTGGGTTGCTCAATTATGTGACGAAAATTCTTCCCTGTCCATGGAGCAACGTGGTGCGCTGCGTAAATTGTTGTTGACATATTCCGATGTGTTCAGCTCCGATGATTTGGATTTGGGCCGCACTTCCTTGCTTTACCATCACATTGAGACGGGCGATGCTGCCCCTATTCGATTAAATTCGCATCGGATGAGTCCTGCGGAGCGAGAACACGTACGGGGGGCAGTGGAAGACATGTTGGCTGCGGACATTATATCGCCATCTAACAGCCCATGGGGCGCTCCAGTCGTCTTGGTTAAGAAGAAGGATGGCAAATTGCGATTTTGTGTTGATTTCCGCAAATTGAATAAGATATCGGTGGCAGATGCGTACCCTCTGCCGCGTATGGATGACTCCCTCAACGCATTGTCGGGGGCTAAGTTCTTTTCCACACTGGACCTCTCTTCGGGATTTTGGCAGCTTCCCCTTGACGAGTCCTCACGGGAGAAAACCGCATTCCGTACGCCTCAGGGGTTATTTCAATTCAACTGTCTCCCGATGGGATTGAATGCGGCCCCTGCTACATTTCAAAGATTGATGGAGCTCGTTTTGACGGGGTTGCAGTGGGAGACATGTCTTATATATTTGGACGATATCATTGTCTTCAGCCGCACATTCGATGAACATTTGACGCGGCTGGAGACAGTGTTTACGAGGATGCGTTCTGCCAAATTGAAATTCAAACCAAAGAAATGTCACCTACTGCAACGGTCCGTCCGCTATTTGGGGCACATTGTGAGCGCTGAGGGAGTGTCCACGGATCCGGAAAAGACGGCGTGCGTCCGGGATTGGCCGACTCCGGCCACCGTGGGGGATGTTCGGCGGTTTTTGGGATTTGCCTCGTATTACCGAAGATTCGTGCCGGGTTTTGCGACGATTGCGAGGCCCTTGCATCTCCTTACGGGTAAAGGACGGAAGTTTGTTTGGGGACAGCCGGAGGAGGCGGCCTTTCGGAGTCTGCGTGATCTATTGGCCACGGCCCCAACATTGGATTATCCCGATTTCGATCACCCATTCATTCTTGATACGGACGCGAGTGACACAGGTATTGGGGCGGTGTTATCACAGTCTAAAGGGGGTGTAGAGCGTGTCGTGGCGTATGGTAGCCGAGTCTTGTCTCCTGCGGAAACCCGCTACTGTGTCACTCGCAGAGAACTATTGGCGGTTGTTTTTTTCCTACGGCAATTTCGACCATACCTCTACGGTCGTTCTTTTATTGTGCGTACGGATCATGCGGCCTTGCAATATGCCCTTAAAATTGACCAGCCATCCGGACAGTTGGCACGTTGGTTGGACACGCTACAGGAATTTTCCTTCCAAATTCAACATCGGAAGGGTGTGCGCCATGCGAACGCTGACGCACTTTCCAGATTACCGCGGCGCGGCCCTTGTAAATGTGAGTCGGGGACGCATAGGTGTTCGCCGATTCCAAACCCCCCTCAGCCGCTCACGCTGGCCGTCGAGAAGTCGGACACTCCGATGGAACCGGGACCGGCTGACGGGGTTTTGAATCTGCCGCGGTCTGTCTGGATCCGGGAACAGATGATGGATGAGTCATTGGTGTCCTTGCGGAAGCGGTCTGCTAAGGACAATGGGAGTCCGAGTACGGCTGTGGGGCCGCAAACCGCTCTCCGAGATGGTCTGCTTATGTGGCGGGAGGGGTTCCAGGAACGTTGGCGCCTGGTGGTACCAACGTCCTTGCGGTTCGAGTTGATTAGAACCCTCCATTGTGACACTCTCTTACATTTAGGGGTGCAGAAGACCTTGTTGACGTTGCAACGTCATTATTTTTGGCACGGCATGGCGACAGATGTCGTAGGGCACGTGCGCGCGTGCCCTGCGTGTGCACAACGTAAGCCGCCGAAACATCCTTACGTGCCGCCTCTCCAGTCGATTCAGGTGTCTCGAGTCAATGAATTGGTGGCACTGGACATATTGGGACCTTTTCCACCATCGGCGAGGGGTAATAAATATTTGCTGGTAGGGGTTGAGTACCTCTCCCGTTGGCCGATGGCCTGGCCGTTGCCCGATCAGTCGGCCGCGGCCATTACCGACGCCTTTTTGTTTGGGTATATTATGGATAAGGGGGCGCCTGAGAGACTCCTCACGGACCAGGGCAGGAATTTCTCTTCTAAATTATTGGCGGAAGTGTGCGCGGGCCTTGGGACTAAGAAAGTACGGACATCCCCATACCATCCGCAGACGGATGGTATGGTTGAACGGCTGAACAGGACATTGTCTGCCATGCTTTGCCATACCGTGAGTGAACAACAATCAGATTGGGATCTGCACATCCCCGGGGTGCTTTCGGCGTACAGGATGACGCCTCATGCGGCTACAGGATATTCGCCGTTTTACCTTATGTATGGTCGGGAAAACGTGCCGCCGGTGGATGTGCAATTGGGAACTGGGGTGAAGGGACCTCGGAAACCACTTCCTGAATACATCCAGGACACGGTTCGCCGAGTCACGGAGGCGCGGGAGAATGCCCGCGTGGCTACGGCCAAAGCCCAGGCCCGGAACGAGCGATATGCGCGACGGTCTGAGGGGGAGTGCCCTTGGAAGGTTGGGGACCTAGCCTGGCTTCATTGTCCACAGGTACGTCCGGGGACCTCGCCGAAATTGCACAAACCCTGGCATGGTCCCGTACGCCTCATTGCGGTTCCCAACCCACAGACAGCACGCGTCCAGATTGGGTCTCGTCGCTGGGTTGTGCATACGTCGCGCTTGAAACCATATGTTGCTCCCTTACATGATGCGTCATCCCCCAATATTGCCTTGCCGGGGTCTGTTGCTGCTGACTCTCCCCTGCCTGCGTCCATTGATCTCGCTAGAGCGCCTGTCGTACCTGTTCCAGACAGGCCGGCCGTGACATTGCGGGGGACGAGGGGCCCTGCTCGGAGGACGCCTGCCAGGTCTGCGGGACCTTCGAGCCCTGCAGCCCTTCCGACCCAGCTGCGGGCACGGTCACAGGACAAGCCCAAGACTAACTCTTTAGAGACACGGGACGGCGGTGGACTTCCAGCTGCGACAGGGGGATTACCCCCTGTCGTTCCTCGACTTTCATCGCGTTCCCGTTCTGCGAGTGGGCCGCCGACCGTCCGGGACGGGCCGGCGACCCGCACACGTTCCAAATCGCTTACGTTTCGTTGATTGTTGCTGTCTTGTTATTTTTTTCTTACAGTTGTATTTATTGCATGCTTTTGTACGATCGTTGATGTTGATTGCGTTGTTGTTGTTCTTGCTGTTACATTATATGCTTAGTGTCCTTTAGGGGGGGAAGCTCGGTTCGCCGCATTACGATTTGCTATTGGTCAGCCGAGGTCGGCTGGGATTTTTCTACGGGGGAGGGTGGTGTAATGCGGGCGTGAGCGACCTTCCGGAGGTGACGTCACGGGGGGTGGAGTCATGTGACGTGGGGGTAAGGTTCGGGGCTTTAAGCGGGTAAACCGGAAGGGGAAGGTAGTCGGGGTGTGAGCGGAAAAGAGTGAGGCCACGCGGGCAAGTGTGGAGAGGGGGGGCGCCGACGGCGATCGGGAGCCAACCCCGAAGATAAGAGGAAGCTGCGGAGTGGTGTGCAGCTGGGGAGGAGACAGCCAGGAGGGCTGCGTGTTAGAGGCAGCGGTGTGGCTGCCAGGAGGAGCTGCGGAGAGAGAGAGAGAGGGGGCTGCTTGTTAGAGGCAGCGGTGTGGCTGCCAGGAGGAGCTGCGGAGAGAGAGAGAGAGAGCAAGAAGCTGTGAGAGCTGCGGAGGGGAGAAGAGCAGCAGAGAGTACAGCCAAGGGGGGCTGTGTGAGAGAAACAGCAGCGGAGCTGCTGTTGTGGATCGGGCCGACATTGGAGTCAGCACCGTGGAGAAGCTACAGAGTAAAGACAGCCGTGTGGGTGTACAGCACGAACCGAATAATAAAGGACACTGAGCCAGACATCGTGGTCCAGTCGTTTATTACACAAGCAAAGCACCCTAATCACAGCACCACCAGTTATTTACAGTGTATACAAACATAGCTTTTAACGTTCCACATGTATTTTCTCATTAAACTTTGGCAGATTCCCAATATGCTATAGTCTGACTTACTGTAAATCAAATTACGACGTGTTTTCTGAATTCATTCGAAATGAAAACTGCAGAACATTCTATTTTGGTGTTCCATATCAGGAGGTGTGCCCATTTATAACATCCTCTGATGAGACACCATGAAAGGCAAAAGATGAATGTGATAATACAGACTTTTTTCCCCAAAAGCCCTTGCTCATATAACCCAGAAAGTTCCACAGTGGCATTCTGTATTAAAGCCCTAATACCCTGGCCAATACAATGCCAAGTACTACAATTGAATACGAACTTCAAAGGCCAGTTTGTTTGTATTTTATTCAACTTGAGTTTAGTCAGGCATCGTGGCACTGTCGTTAGAGCACACAACTCACACATGGAAGGCTGGGAATTAAAATCTCAGGCAGGGGGTCTACTAGGTATCATCCTTCTGGGGTCAAAAAAAACGACATCACATTATGTCAATAGTGGTTATGCTACGTAACTTTAATTACTCCCATCATAAAAAATATGAACTCGATAAATGGTCACGTGCTTCAGGAGTCAAATCAATGAGGTCGCACCGTTGAGAAACATCGCTAAAATCTGGGTTGCCACCCACGATCATCCAGGTGCTCATTTTGGCAGTAGGGATAGTGGCTTAATAACTGCACGCAAAAAAATCACGACATCAATTCGACGTTTTTTCTCTTCCATTTAATTTGGTTAATGACAGCTAAGGTAAATACAAATACCAGGTTGTCTGTCACACAACAATAATTTCTCGATAGAAGGGCACATGTGAAAGTGCTGCATCCAAGCATAGCTGAGGTCACCTTAAGGAATCTCAGAAGTAATTCCATGATGCATATTTTTCTTGCGGGCTATTCTTTACACATAGGGTGATACACTGCTTTGCAAGAGCTCAAATGGGTAATTTATCTCCTAACAAGATGCTGGCAGCACCATTTGAATAAAACAAGACAATGTAACAATTTTTTTTTTTACATTTTCTACACCGACTCAGAACTGTTAAAAGCACTAAGCAGCATCATAAACTCGATGGAGTACAGAGAACATTTTACTTTGGCCTTAATTGCTGAATATAAATTAGACAAAAGCTACTCTTAAAAAGACAATGAGGTGCTCCCCAATAATACGTTTAAAAGTTAGCCGGATACGTTACATTTCAATCTAGATTTGAAGTTTTCGTGACTGCAGGGATCCATACTCTTTGGTTCTTTCGGTAAAGTCACGTAGGTATAAAATACATTACATTTTCCATGGGAGAGTGTGCTGCATGCGCATGAATGGCAAGATTGCGAGGCCGTAACCTTGATGCGGCCATGTTCTGCAGAAGTAACCCTTTTAGGTAATGATTACATATCCAAACGTATGCCTCTGACTCACATAGACAGCCACAGCATTACAATGGCTACATTCTCATGAGAAAGCAACAGTTTAATATCCAATGCTCATACTTGAATATCTACCTGGTGGCATTATGTGAAGTGCAGTATGAAAATGCAATCCTGGTCAGGGGTCACATTCTGCCCATTGTTTATCAGAGGTCGATGAAATGAGTCCAACTTGGTGAGATGTTTGTCCTGTGGAGAAATGTGATATTTTCACGATTGGCTTTGGACGTCCAATAGAGCTGAGCACCACCCAATGCAATTTACTCCCCCTCCCCTTTTCCCCCACAAGGTATATAATTAATGCAATGCGTAGAGTGGATTTGTGTAAACCATCATTGCGGCAATGACAGCTCGCTTAAATGTATCTACACACAACCTTAGATTATCATCCATACCACTGAGCCACAAAACACCAGGTACTCATGGTGGCCGAAGATGGCCGCCTCCTCGCTCGCTGTGGATAGCAGCGACCCAGGTGGGCAATGTGGGAGGGAATGAGTGTGTGAGGGAGTGTGGAAGGGAATGAGTGTGTGTGAGAGGTTAGGGGGTAAGTGTGTGAGGGAATGAGTGTGTGAGGGGTTAGGGAGTGACAATGGTCGTGGTGGAGTCCCAGCACTGTGGCCTGGTGCCCCGGGGAGCCTCGGTTAGGCCTGGCTCGGCGGCGGGGCCGCTTCGGGCTCGGAGGATAAGGCGCTGGGCGTGCGGTCTCGGCAGCCCTGCAAGAGGCAGCGGCTCTCGCATCTCTCGGCCGAGAAGAAGCGCCTGCGACGACGCAGCCTCTTGGTCGTGATGGCGTGGAGGAGGCCATGATGGCGTGGAGGAGATGGCGTGGAGGATGTCGCGATGGCGGGAGAGGACGCCGTGATGGCGGAGAGGATGCCGTGATACACTCCCTCATCTTACAATGACTCACACATCATACACTGACACACTCACACATCATACACTGACTCACTCATCATACGCTGACTCACACATCATACGCTGACTCACACATAATACATTCACTCACACTACCACTGACTCACACATCATACACTGGGAGTGTCATGCTGCCAGCTATGGCTGCAAGTTTGGTCGTACATGTTATGTATATCGTTAATTGTTACATTTGAATCACAATTCTTATTATTACTGTTGTTACATTGTTTTTAAAGCTTTATTTGGGTCATTTCGAAAACATGGTGAAGCTATGTTTCTTGCGGAAGTGCGGAGTTGGCCTGATAACTTTAATCTAAATTGTCTAATGGTTGTTATTGTTTGACTTGCATCACATTGGGATTTTTGCACACAGCGTTGAAATACGGTGTTTTTGTTTGTTCTTAAGTTCCTGTACCTGACACCATCGCAATCATTGAAGACTTGGTTCATCAAGGACTGAATGCTGGGGTACCCCCCCTGGTGAGACACTGCTTAACCAATACATACTTCACCTGGAATGGAACTTTCTACAAGCAAACTGAGGGCACCCCAATGGGCTCCCCCCTATCTCCGGTTGTAGCCAACATCTTCATGGAGAAATTTGAGACTGACGCCATCCAGACTGCCACTCTACGCCCGACCTTATGGAAGAGGTACGTAGACGACACTTTTGTCATCTGGCCACATGGCCGGCCTGCTCTAGACCAATTTCTCGACCACATCAATCCCATACACCCAGCCATCAGATTCACCATGGAAGTCGAAAAAGATGGCAAGCTACCCTTTTTGGATGTCCTAATTAAAAGGAGACCTGATGGTTCAATGAGCCACTCTGTCTACATGAAAGCCACCCATACGGATGCTTACCTAAAACCGGATTCCCACCACCATCCATCCCAGAAGAATTCCCTCATCAAGACTCGATACCATAGAGCCCAATGCATCTCCGACCAGGAACACATTGCCAGTGAACTCAAGCACGTACGCCAAGTTCTTAAGGCTAATGGTTACTCCGACTACACAATCCGCAAAGCCATCACTCCAACCATCAAGAAGGATCCTGTTGAGGAGACTTTCAAGACCATCACCTTACCCTACATTGCTGGGGTCACAAAAAATATCTCCAAAATCCTGATTAAACACAAGATCCAGGTCCGATTCAACACAGTACATAAAATCCGTGATCTGGTCCCGTCTGTAAAAGATGTGGTTCCAGACATACAGTACCCTGGCGTCTACAAACTAAGTTGCCTCTGTGGTAGCAGTTACATTGGGGAAACCAAACGACATGTCTCAGACCGCATCCGTGAACATAAAGCAGACCTGAAACACGGTAGGACAAACACCTCAGCAGTGGAAGATCACTGTTACAACTCAGTGGGCTCACATGACATTGACTTCTCCAAGACAGAGGTTCTCTGCAAGCCATCTGGTTACCATGAGAGATTCGTTCATGAGGCGATCCACATATACAAACACAGAGACAATTTCAACCGAGAAGATGGATTCTGGCTTAGCAATCATTGGAAGGACGTAATAAACCATTTCGGATCTTAAGTGATTGTGTTCACGTTTACGGTGACTTTCAGACCGCGTTCCACTCACTGGCATTGTATTCTCCGCAGGGAATGGATTCTTTGCTCCGCTGCAAGTTTTTTCCCCCCACGACGGTCAATGGTATAGTGTATAATAACAAATAGTATAACATTTATATGCTTAATACAATGTACAAAGTAATATATAGTATCGTAATTGTATAGTAAACATATAGCAGTGTGATACACATTAGGGTGGGTAGAATAATACATAGTGTTATATTAAAATGTAGCAAGACAGTATATAATTTAATGTTAGGTTTATCTATGGCAGTACGGTGTATGCTCGTGTGATGTAAGGGAATAAAGTTTAGATGGAAGCATATTATATAATTTTTACGACGTAGAATTGTAATGTATTACTTGCTGTTAGTAACTCAGCTTATTGTAGAGTATAGTAAATATACTGATGGTGCTATGCAGTTTATACTTTAGTTTTTTATGTAGTTTATACTTTAGTTTTATACGTGGTTTTTAGTAACTGCAGCTACATACTATTAACATTCCTTTCCTTTGTTAATGCTACTCCCTGCACCCTCCCTTGGTGCTGCTGATCCTGCATAATGCATGGGCATAATATGACTTTGAAACCCCCCCGCCCACCTCCTACGCATTTCCCATGAATATGCTAAATTCCTCTTGATATGCACATTCTTTTGTTAAGGCTCTCTTCTTCTTCCACCTCCAACTCAGCTTATATATAAGCTCCTAGCTTGGCAGTGTCTCATTCTTCACCTGAAGACGGCTGCTTGCATTGTAGCCGAAACGTCGTGAGAATTATTTTATTTTATTGTGTTTTATTTTTATTATTTTATTACTTCCCTTCTACGTGACTTTACCGAAAGAACCAAGAAGATTTGCTGGTTTATCCACGATGGTTCTGTTGCGCGTCGTCACTTTAAGATGTTCTCTGTTCATATTTGTTTGTTGCGGTTGCACCCGACTCAAGAGCCGCATGCCTCACAGGGCTACACCTAATAAATGAAACTTGAAAACTTGAAACTTGAACTTAATCAGAGGTAGCCATTATTAAACCTGCATGACAAGAAATCAATGAGCCACCTAACTTTTAACAGTTCTTATGTAAGACGATACTTTCAAGGTGACTGTGAGACGAGTGAATTTCTCTTCAAATCCATCATTAAAGAACAACCCGATATTCGCTCGCAAAAGTTTGGATTAAAGGGCAAACAACTGCTGCCTCGGTATAAGAACAGCTTGTCATGCCAAGCAAAACCTTCAATTACTGCTGCATTTTAAAAACCCTCATAATTTAACCTACGAGACCGTTTGAAGCAGACAGCACATTAGTCTATGCTCTTTGTTCATTACCACGACTGACTCTACATATGATGTCGAATAATTGCAAGGCTTTTGTGTGTAACAGTTCTGTCCAGGGAAACCTCACAGTCTTAATATTCTTCATTAAGGCCCTGTTCAGGACCTTGGGAAATTTCACCATTTAGTATTTTTTGGAGGTGGCTGGATGTATAAGAAGTCAGACCAGGGAGCTGGCACTGCTGAGATCCTGAAGCTTTCAGCCAAGTCACTAACGACTGCATGGAAAATCATCATATAGACATTTGGTTCTGCACTTCATTTGGCTGAATTACATATATGAGAATTGAAATATCAATGTTATTTTCATGCAGAACTATTATGTTGTGAGGACCAGAGGTCAATTGAAGGGATACCAGAGATAGCTCTGTAAGATATGCTTCTATGGGCCATTTTTCAACATGAAAGGTGGAAATGCTCTGTGAGAAATGTAAATGTATAATTTCTCTCATGACATGATGCGATAGCACAATGAAGATAAAAATGGTCGAAACATTGCGAAGATATTATTATTATTGAAATACGTATTTATCAGTATTTTTGCACGTGTGAGTAATCTGGTAGTAAAAAAACCTCACGCATATGATTAGATAACAAAAATCGAATTTACAAAAAGGTCAGCAATCTAATTGCTTAACTGCCATCCATATACCAACCCATAGCCTTCAATGCTGGGGGACATCTCATTTCCAAGTGAGAATCGTTGGATTATAGCCAAGCACCAGCAGACCTGCCATGTCTTCCTTTAGTGATTTTATCCAGGAGGTGTGATGCTCAAAAAAAAGTATTACTCTAACACTCCTGCACATCAGTTTTTTTTTATTTAAGGATTATTAACATCTGAGTCATTGTGCTCATCCTTGACATTTAAAAAAAAGTTATTTAAGCACAAACTATAAAAAAAAATCCAACTCTTACACTATTTGGTAAGACATTTTTTTTCAGTGAAGATTAATATACATCATGACCAAAGCCATACATGGTACTGTATCTCGCCAACTCTTTCGAACTTGCTGTACAATAAACACGTGACATCTAAGATCTGCCACCATCTGCTCTTAAGTCTTCCCCTTGGTTGCCGGACTCATTGAGACTGTTCCAATGTCTGTCTCTGTAACCGACCCTTATACATCCTGCATACATGTCCGATCCAGTGAAAAATTTGCAATCCAAACCTGCCATGTTCTCTTCTTGACTTCTGCATTGCATATCCTGTCTTGCTACAAAAATTGGTAAATAAGTCTCAGACATCTGTGCTCAAATACTTGACACTTACTTTCGATCTGCATAATTATTATTATAATAATTAGAATCCAAGGTACACCCCTTCATCCCATCGTCTCCACCATTGGCTCCCCCACCTACAAACTGGCCCGATATCTGTCTGAGACCTTGCAGCCATTCACTGGTAAGACCACCTCTTCTGTACTTAACTCAGCTCACCTGGTATCGTCAATTAAAGACATCTCACTGTCCCCAGGTGATTTGCTCGTTAGTTTCGATGTAGTTTCTTTGTTCACCAAAGTTACTGCGCCCAATACCATTACAATCATTGCAGATTTGGTCCAACAAGGATTGAATGCTGATGTACGGGCCCTGGTGAGACACTGCCTCACCAATACATACTTCACCTGGAATGGAACATTCCACAAACAAACTGAAGACACCCCAATGGGTTCTCCCTTATCTCTGGTTGTAGCCAACATTTTCATGGAAAAAAAATTGAGATGGACGCTATCCAGGCATCCACTGTATGCCCGTCCTTGTGGAAGAGGTACGTGGATGACACGTTTGTCATCTGGCCACATGGCCGACCGGCTCTGAACTAATTCCTCAACCACATCAATTCCATACACCCAGCCATAAAATTCACCATGGAGGTAGAAAAGGATGGCATGCTACCTTTCTTGGACGTCTTAATCAAAAAGAGACCAGATGGCTCAATGAGCCATTCTGTCTACAGGAAAGTAACTCATACTGATGCCTACCTAAAACCTGATTCCCACCACCATCCATCCCAGAAGAATTCCCTCATCAAAACGCTACACCATAGAGCTCAATGTATCCCCGACCATGAACACCTAACCAGTGAACAGTTTTTGGTTTTTATTTTTTATATTTTTTATTATTTGAATTTTAGTTTCTATCTACGTGACTTTACTGAAAAAAACAAATAATATAATTAGAGTCCAGTTATCAAATCTATAAAGTAATATGGATAACACTCCCGTCTCGCTATAATTTACTTTACACTGCGACTTACCTCTCTTCTATTCCAAAGCGGTTTCCATAGCCAATAAATAACCTGCCTCTTTAACCTCCTTCTTACATTAGTGGTTTAGTACACGGATACCTCGAACACCTCAAACCTCTCTCCTCCTACCATGACTTGCGATCCGAGTACTGGAGCCCCATTTATAGCCATCACCAACAATGGTGTCGTAAGGAAGGGTGATCTTAAGTCCCCAGTGTCAAGCCTTTGTGACTAAGACTGCTGACAACAGCTGCGTGGCCCCAGCCAAACTCCGAGATGACGTGCCCATACCTTCACCTCGGCCGAATTAACTCCTGAGTTTTCTACTGTGCTAACCCTCATTCGTGGTTTTAGTGAATACATAGTCAAGCACAAGATAAATATAGGTCACGAAATAAACCTCCAAATGCTAGGAATAACGTGAAACCAATTACCTCAGTAATATGGCGTGAGGCTGCCTTAATCAATCAGTGGATTGACGAATGGCTGGGAAGTTATTACATGTTCCCCAGATATTTTGTAAAAACCAAGGAGGAATTACATTTATACATATGCAGTGACACAGCGCTGACTGTTGTACAGCAGCTGCAACTCCAGGTGGACACTTAGCGCACACACTATTGAGCATATACACGGTGTGTGTGCCGGCACGGCGGAGGAACTGGGGCAAGGGTCACGGTAGACCTCGTGGGGAGGCCCCCGGAACCCTCTAGAGTCTAGAGGGTTCGAGAAGGGAGGCGCAGCTAGGGCCGAGCCAAGCCGCGCCGAGGGGAATAAAAGCAGCGGAGAGCGAGAGCTCCGGGCTGCCGGTTCTGGGATTGGACTCGTCTCGTCGTCGCTGTCGTCGTCGCCGCCTTCGTCGCTGCCGCCTTCGCCCGATCATTGCGCTGCCGGACAGCCGTTGGCTGTCTCGGTCGACGCCGTCGGTGCAACGTGGACAGGGTCGTGTCTGGGCCAGGTCGTACAGCAGCATGGTCGTGAGAGAGGGGGCCGGAGTTGGTGGTGTGAACGTAATAAGGGAAAGACGGTGCCTCCTGCTACTACCTCATCTCTGAGTGTGTGTGCGACGCACGCCACCCGCATACACACACAAGCCTCGAGGGGAAGGAAAAAGAGACCTACGACTCTACACATACTACAATAACACTTGCCTATGACCAATCACCCAGGATGCACCCATCTAATCCGATCTTGGAAGCTAAGCTAAGCAGAGTAACTTAAGGGTTATTGAACGCAGATTTACAATGGCTACGCCCAACAAAGGACACTGGGCACTGCCATGAAGCGGTGACGCCATTAAAAATACTTTCTTTAAACTATGAACTTTTATCGTTGAATTTTATAAATGTTTTTTTTAATCATAGCATTTTTTATTTACGATGTTTTTCTTTTTTATTTAGTGCGTAACTATAAAACGCATAGCGCAAGTGTCAATAATGTCCTTAACAGATGAATCGCGTAACTGAGAATTCACGCTTTGGGCGGGAGCGTTACATGCCTGACGCTTGTACTCTACTTCTATGCGCCCACGTCTATGTTGCCCACTGACCAGCGTGGTGAGGTATAGTCAAATAATCTTCATAACCTGCATGGTGTAGGGAGTTCCTCATCCAGCAGTGGACTGATGAAAGGTCACACATAATCAATGCCCTGTTTAGTCACATATGCTGTTCAGCTAAGCCTAGTTAGCGAGCACCTGTTAAGGCTGTCACAGAACACAAGGGAGTGATGTGGTCAGCACTCTGTATTCCCAGCTGCTGTTTTTCTCAAATGCACCGATGTGCACAGCACACACGCAGACTGTGCATCTTCGATAAGAGAAAGACAGGATAACCTCGTGCCTACACACTGCAAAGTGGCTCTCTGAATGCAAAGTGGCGACCACTTGACTTTAAGGCAGAATCTAAATGAGCACAAGGCTTGGGAAGTGAGCATTTTAGGGATAACGGCCTCCGCTTTGGCAGCCACGCTCGCATAGCGCCAGTGAACACTTTTCTTATCCACTCGTCATTATTTCGAGCAAAAGATTGAGACTGCTTGAAAGGGGTCAATCACACGGGCTGCCTCGTGATACGAATTAAAAAGCGCAGAGACAGCTCTGCCCTGATGAGATTGCAATGGTTTGGCAATGGGTATTCATAAAGAGACATTCATAACAATTGGCCAGTCAAGCCTAATAGAGTCAACAACTACAGATGGGTCGATAAAATGCAAGTGCATTTTTTTCTCCAAGGGATACTTCAAGAGTAGAATAACAACTACATTTCACCCTTTCTCAACCAACCAATCAAGGTATGAAGGCCTTCATGGGTGTGTTTATTTAATATGCTTCACAACGATGGTTCGTGCAGGTTGGTGGAGGAGGACGTGCCAGATTCTTGTATCACTTGCCGCTGATGTTAGCGGTTGTCAGGAATCGGCCTCAGGTGACGAGGTTCTCATCGTAGGGCCCGAATTCACTGCAACCTCTCGAAGAATTCAGAAGTACCTCCTTTTAACTCTTCATTCGTTTTTTATTGAACTCATATATTTTAGAAATTCACTTCTGGCACCATCATGAATTTCCTGAACATTTGTTAGTAGGCAGAAGCCCTCCTTCATGACAACGCCAGACCGACCACAAGACTCAGAACACCAGACCTCGATGTATAGCACGGGTAGAGAGTGCTACCCCTTCCATCAGACAACCCAGATGTGCAACGCTCACATTTTTATCTGCTCAGCCATTAGAAAAACTAAACTATGAAGGAAACTATTTTTTTATTTTACCAGGTGAACCCCACTGAGCTATATAGCCGTTTTTCAGAAGCAACTTGGCCCCAAATGACAGCTCAACGAAGTGGCTTATCACGTCGATATTTATAGCAGCCAAATACTCTAAACGCATGTTTCTAAATGTGGAGGGAAAAACCGGAGGACCTGGAGAAAAATCCACGCGACCAGGGGGAGAACATGCGCACTCAAATTATACAGGCGTCGGGATCGGGATCTAACCCACGACCTCATGCATATCAGGCGACGGAGTTAACATCTCGCCATCGCGGCGCGATGAAGGATGGCCGATGTAGAAGGACATGAATAAAAACGACACTGATGCACAGGACGCTGCTCACAATTTGTTACAAGACGTTGAAGAAGCAATCTTCCATTACATAATGCTTGCTCTAGTTCTAGCTCGAGCGTGCAGGGGAAAAATGGAGTCTGTGCTAAAATATAGTCAAATGCTCATGACATCTTCACAAATGAATATATCAAAAATGTTGTAGCAATTCAAAGCCAACATTAAAGTTATTGAAAAAAAAGAAACAGAAAGCAGGACTTTATTAATATTGTAGTGTATAAGTACAGTAACTTGTAAAAATGCGTTAAAATTACCGCCACCATGATCATCATTATAATCAGGGTTTTCTGTCAATAGAGATATGGCGTAAACACCAAGAAAGTATACATGTACTGTTCATTAAAAAAATACCAGAATCGGTAGCAATGCAATAGTGCAAAATGCTAACAATAAAAAATAATAAGGTATCAGCACAGTAATGCTGTATATAGACGTAAAACTTTCGTGACTGCAGGAATTCATATTCTTGGTTCTTTCGGTAAAGTCACGTAGATAGAAAAAAAAATCTAAATTAAAAGTAAAAAACCCACGACGTTTCGATCGCAACACAAGCCGTCTTCATCAGATAAAGACCAGATGAAGACCGCTTTACCGAAAGAACCAGGATTAGTAATACGTGTTTGAGCCCTCTCCTACATTAACATTAGCTGACCCGCCCATCTCTAAACCTTTATGAACAGCTTGCCCTCAGAGGCTAACCTCCCTGTTCCTGATGACGACCGCTTGTGTTGCGATTGAAATGTCGTGATATTTGTATTCACTTTATTTCTATTATTTAATTGTTATTTTTTCTATATACGTGACTTTACCGAAAGAACCATAGAATATGAATTCCTGCAGTCACAAAAGTTTTAAGTTAAAATTTAATTGTATTATCTTTGCTATCACAACTGCGAATATAAAACATGGAAATGTTTAGTTTACCAATAAGCGTGTGCAGATTTTGGTGAGAAACTCACAGATAATTATGTTTACGAGGTTTATGTTTGACTACATCATTGCACAGTGCAATGCACAAACACACATCCTAAACAAAACTGCCAATAGCCACCATATTAAAGGCTAGCACGGCTCATACGAGGAGGTGGCCATGCCCAGCACCACGCCCAGCTGCCTTTGCTCACCCTGCTGATGTTCACAGACCTGTATGAGCTATCCAGGTCTGTGCTGTACCTTTCGTTTCATGACTCTATTTTATTCGTTATAACCTTGTAATTTTTCGCGACACAGGTCACCAGTGCAAATACAATTGTACCAGTCCTATTGAGTTCTTACCTGGTTAAACAATTAAACTTGACTTGACTCATTAACACGAAAGAATACCTCGGGAAAGCCCGAACCAACTTCATGTACAACATGCCACTCACATTCTTGCTGACTTAAATCTTGAGGTCACCAAAGTGATAATGCATTGCAGGAACCATGCTCAGACACAGGCGTGGACAGCCACGACCACTAGCCCATCAATATTCTGGGCTGCTCAACTGTCAACAGCCTCCCCGACGTGTGACATTTCAGCTTCACCTGATAGATTAGGAGCCATTCCCCGACTTGTGCCGATGGCATTTAGGGGCCGTCTATAAATGGCGTCACGCACCTAGGGGGGGGGGGGGGGGTCAGACATTTGTGACGATGTATGACGAGGGGGGGGGGGGTGAGAAATGTGATGTCACATCAAAATGCGCAACTTTAAATACATATAAACAACACGTTCTACTTAATTAAGTAGACTTTTAATAAATGTTTTCTCCTACAACATCAGAGTGCAGCGGCACATTAAATACGCACTACAATGATAATAGTTTAAAGCGATTTGAAGCATGTTTTATTTTTTGACGTCATATTTGAGGGGGGGGGGGTATGACTTTTTGTGATGCCGCGTGACGAAGAGGGGGGGGGTAAAAAATCGTCCAAAATTGCCTGACGTCATCTATGGACGGCCCCTTAGTGTATTGTGACGAAGGCAGGACTTGTCTCCATGGTGACAGGTTGCACTGGCCTTACCTCGCCTATGCCCTGTACCCACGAGGCAAAGTGTAGCGCGTCATTTCATTTTCTGAACGGAAATTAATGTAGGCGCACTACGTTAGCACGGATATTTAATTGTCTTCACAGGTCGTGTAGGCTTCCGTGTGTCGTATCTACAAGGCACAGGAATTGAGAAAGGGTAAAGGAAGTGTCTACATTTATAAAAAAAAATAAGTCAAACATAGCAACAAATGTGATCCCATTTGAAATTCCTAAACTGCTATGCTGCGAGATGGTGAGCAAATGGAAGTAAAGAAAGTTGGTTCACGATAAGTCTATATATATTTATGAGTATCATATATTTGTATTTAAAATCTTGACTTAAAGCTTTCGTGACTGCAGGAATTCATATTCTTTGTGTCTTTCGGTAAAGTCACGTAGATACTGTAGGTTCAAAAGACATTTCGATCGCAACACAAGCAGTCGTCATCAGAAAAAGAGAGGTTAGCTTACATCAGCATTCAGTCCTTGTTGGACCAAATCTTCAATGATTGCAATGGTGTATTTTTTTATAATAATACTCCAATTGTACGTATGTACGTTGAGCTTCTTTCACACCGTACGATTCATGTAAGTTATATACAAATGTTGAATTTAGGATAATGGTGAAAACAAGACTTGTAAATCATGATGAGCAAAACGAATTGGGACAATAATTACGACACATAAGCTCATCCTCAAACAAATCGAAACCCCAATTTACGATAATTTATTCAATCTTGGGAGGGATTGAGATAAACCATCATCAGCCATAAACTACCTTCTATTGGATGTAGGCCGCCCCAAACTGTCTTCATAATCTTGTCTCGCATCAAAGAATTTTTAGAATGTTTAGAATATTCCAGGAATTTAAACCAGCTGTTGTAGGAACCCTGATGTTTTTTTAACTAGTGAAGATGTTTATTATAACAAATGTTCTTGCTGTGGTTTTCACACCTGATGATGATTGCTTGTGTTGCAATCGAAACGTCGTGAGAATGTTATTTTTTGTTTTTATTATTGTATTATTTCCCTTCTACGTGACTTTACCGAAAGAACCAAGAATATGAATCCCTGCAGTCACAAAAGCTTTAAATCGAGTGGAGATGTACTTTTAACCACCCCCACGAACTAATATTACACTTTGAATAGGATCCTTGTTTGCTTTTGCAAACATTGTCAAAGGTTGCTTGAATATTATAGCACTTCCGATTAGCACGCTTGCCTACGTACGGTGCGAAGGAAGTTCCACATGCATACAGTCCACATTCTTTAACCGACACCACGCAACTAGGAAATTTCCACCACTGGCGGCTCAAGGCCACCAATGGAGAAGAGTGCCACCCAGCTACCCAGCTGCTCATGTGAGCATCAAGACACTGGGACATTGATGGCGCTTTGACGTACAGCTGACGCGTATATGCAGGTTATTCTTGTAGAAACCTCCTGGTTACACCAGCCCACAGGGGATTATTGTCTCCGTCCGTCCGTCGTGCATCAAAAAATGGGAGGCGTGGAGCTGGGTGGAGAGGGGAGGGTGGAGAGGGGTTGGGTGGGGAGGGTGGGGAGGGGCTGGGTGGGGAGGGGAGGGTGGGGAGGGGCTGGGTGGGGAGGGTGGGGTGGGGCTGGGTGGGGAGGGTGGGGAGGCGCTGGGTGGGGAGGGTGGGGCTCGGTGGGGGGTGGGAGAGGTGGGGCTGGGTGGGGAGGGGCTGGTCACCCCGTGGTGCCCTTATAAAACTCAACGTTTAACCTACTCACTCCGGCTTGTGCCCGCCCTCACAGTCGGGCATATTGCGGAATACACCACGCCGCCGTTGACCCTGGCCATTGACCGAGCAACCCAACGTTCCTACCAGCTCCCTCCGCAGGAATGTGTTAATTCCCAGTGGCCTCAGTAAATATAAATCCCCGCTTTCCCCTGGTGCATTATTAAGCGCCCTTAAATTACTGCTGTGAGCAAGCACTTTAATTAAGGGCTTCACAGATGTGAGCAGTCTGCACTGCAGGATGGAACCAAACCTAATCCTGCCCTCGTACTTGACACCACCGAAACGGTGGGTGGTGTAACAATTACAGAAGCTGCACTTCAACGGGACACAGAGAAAACGCAATGAAATCAAGGCGCATGCCTGAAGTAATGAATGCACCACTGCACTTGCAGTTAATGGCGGTGATAGTGCTAAAATAATTGTGTTTGTATGAAGGTAGAATTGCATAATGCTTTTGTGGGAAGGTTAGGCACCCACTATGGGACTTGTTTATCAAGGAAAGACTGAAAATGTGCATTGAGAAGCAGGGGCGGTTTCTTCATTAGGGCGATTGGGCGACGCACCACCAATGTCATTCAATCACAGAGTCACGCTAGCCGTCACTGTGCCTCTGGATATAGTCCAATCAGCGTCATGCTACGTTCTGTGGAGTACCGCCTCTTTTTGGGCGATTTCCCTCCAGCTGAGAATCGCCCCTAGTGGTCCCATAGACTTACATTCAAAGATGTTTTTTTTCGAACGGGGGCGCTGCAATGCATTCTCTATGGCTTCCGGGAGGGCTCGCCCTAACGTGCTTACGTCATCATACGTGCTTACGTCATCATACGTAAGCACGTTTCATCCAACAATATAATTTGTCGCCACCTAGTGGAATCTTTAATAAAATAAACTTGAGTGGTTTGTTTAAATAGTGAGTATATAAACAAACAAGATGTATTGTAAGAGTCACTTTATTTTTCATTAATATTAAAGAAGTGAAGTTGCCTTTACATGCTTAAGCTGTTAATTTATCCATTGCATGGGTGGACCTTATCCTTATCAATCATCCAGACATTTGCCCCCCCTGAGAGATTTTGCAGGAGCCGCCACTGTTGAGAAGCAAGCAATGTTTGCATCCATTCAGTTAAATAAACCTTTACACCAAGATGTAGGGTCAGGTTATTAATATGGGGATACACACACCGATGCAAAGGTTATAGGGTATGTGTGAACAATATTATTCAGTGATGATCCAATATTTGTTTTCATTCAGTGATCTTAAGTGAGCTTTGTGAGAGCTGAATAACTATTTTTGTAAGAGGCATAGGTAATTTTGAAGCAATCGTATCCAAATTACAATCACTGTACACAATTATAAAGAACATGGAAGCATATTAGATGCCGTAATAACATTCATTTAATTTATTTAATTTTAGTGACTAGCTTACTTTTTTTGCATAAGTAAGCTCATCGCTTTTTTATTGTTTGTTGTAAGAGCTTCATAGCTCATCGGATTCCTCCAGGATAAATAAAGATTCTGATTCTCATGCATCACACTTTCTCGCATCATATTACAGGGCACGATTCAACGACCACAACGCAAGTAGCTTATTCAAATACTGCACTGTTACTACATGTTTACAGATACTGCTGTGGTCTAATGGTGAGCACTCTTGACCTGTAATCTGGAGGTCACTGATGCGATTCCATCTGCCAGCGCGACGTTTGAAACAATGGGAATGTTTCCTCACCGCTGTCCACTAAACAGTGTAGAAGGGGGACATCGCAGTTAGTCAATAGACAGGTCAGTGTGGTAAAGTAGACCGAATACCATATACAGTGAGGGAAAAAAGTATTTGATCCCCTGCTTATTTTGTACTTTTGCCCACTGACAAAGAAATGATCAGTCTATAATTTTAATGGTAGGTTTATTTGAACAGTGAGAGACAGAATAACAACAACAAAATCCAGAAAAACGCATGTCAAAAATGTTATAAATTGATTTGCACTTTAATGAGGGAAATAAGTATTTGACCCCCTCTCAATCAGAAAGATTTCTGGCTCCCAGGTGTATTTTATACAGGTAACGAGCTGATATTAGGAGCACACTCTTAAAGGGAGTGCTCCTAATCTCAGCTTGTTACCCGTATAAAAGACACCTGTTCACAGAAGCAATCAATCAATCAGATTCCAAACTCTCCACCATGGCCAAGACCAAAGAGCTCTCCAAGGATGTCAGGGACAAGATTGTAGACCTACACAAGGCTGGAATAGGCTACAAGACCATCGCCAAGCAGCTTGGTGAGAAGGTGACAACAGTTGGTGCGATTATTCGCAAATGGAAGAAACACAAAAGAACTGTCAATCTCCCTCGGCCTGGGGCTCCATGCAAGATCTCACCTCGTGGAGTTGCAATGATCATGAGAACGGTGAGGAATCAGCCCAGAACTACACGGGAAGATCTTGTCAATGATCTCAAGGCAGCTGGGACCATAGTCACCAAGAAAACAGTTGGTAACACACTACGCCATGAAGGACTGAAATCCTGCAGCGCCCGCAAGGTCCCCCTGCTCAAGAAAGCACATATACATGCCCGTCTGAAGTTTGCCAATCAACATCTGAATGATTCAGAGGACAACTGGGTGAAAGTGTTGTGGTCAGATGAGACCAAAATGGAGCTCTTTGGCATCAACTCAACTCGCCGTGTTTGGAGGAGGAGGAATGCTGCCTATGACCCCAAGAACACCATCCCCACCTGGAGGTGGAAACATTATGCTTTGGGGGTGTTTTTCTGCTAAGGGGACAGGACAACTTCACCGCATCAAAGGGACGATGGACGGGGCCATGTACCATCAAATCTTGGGTGAGAACCTCTTTCCCTCAGCCAGGGCATTGAAAATGGGTCGTGGATGGGTATTCCAGCATGACAATCACCCAAAACACACGGCCAAGGCAACAAAGGAGTGGCTCAAGAAAAAGCACATTAAGGTCCTGGAGTGGCCTAGCCAGTCTCCAGACCCTAATCCCATAGAAAATCTGTGGAGGGAGCTGAAGGTTCGAGTTGCCAAACGTCAGCCTCGAAACCTTAATGACTTGGAGAAGATCTGCAAAGAGGAGTGGGACAAAATCTCTCCTGAGATGTGTGAAAACCTGGTGGCCAACTACAAGAAACGTCTGACCTCTGTGATTGCCAACAAGGGTTTTGCCACCAAGTACTAAGTCATGTTTTGCAGAGGGGTCAAATACTTGTTTCCCTCATTAAAATGCAAATCAATTTATAACATTTTTGACGTGCGTTTTTCTGGATTTTTGTTGTTGTTATTCTGTCTCTCACTGTTCAAATAAACCTACCATTGAAATTATAGACTGATCATTTCTTTGTCAGTGGGCAAACATACAAAATCAGCAGGGGATCAAATCCCTTTTTCCCTCACTGTATATGGGGCTCTTTGAAGCTTCCTCGAGTGGAGGCCATTATGGCAGCAGCGGTGTGAGCAAAGCCATTGGAAGGGTGCACCTTTGCTATTTTAATGACAGTTTGGCAAAAAAAAACGTTTATACATTTGTAGTGGGTTCTTAAGACGGCGTAGACAACTTGGTAGAGACAACGCTTCTTTATTACAAGACGTAGCTTAACACAATACAGTCCACTTGAAGGGGTAATTTAAGCAAATGGTATTTTTGTTTTATCCCTCTAACATCATTAGCGATGATTTACCCGGTGTTGGATGAAGGTCTCTCAAGCCCTCTTCATCGCACAGTCTTGCATTGCAAGAATTCATGAAGCTCCTTACACACAAACATTTGTAGCATCTCAAAATTCTGAAATAAGTCCTTGAAATATTGTTTTCATTACTTGAGTTAACATTATGACCAGACTTTATGGAGAACTAAATTATTTTCAAAAGACCTACAAGCAGGATTGTAATTGATCAAACAAAAATTAACCTGCATTAACCGATATAGTCTTCTGCCACAGACAATTATATATTTCTATGTTAGGTTAAGAAACACCTTACGAATTTAAAGACTATCACCACTAAAAAAACCTGTATTTGTAAAGCTAGACTGTGAATAAAAGAAAACATTTTGAAATAGCCACAGTGTATTCTTAGGTTTTTTCGGTAAAGTCACGTAGGTAAAACCTACGTGACTATTTTCATTAATTTTGATGTTTTACCTACGTGACTTTACCGAAAAAAACCTAAGAATATCATTCCTTGCAGTCACGAAAGCTTCAAATCTAGAATTAGCCACAGTGTGTTAAAAATCTGATTGAGGACGGCATAATTGTTCATTAACGCCATACAAACCTTTGTAAACAAGGAAAACAGTGTCTAAATTAACATATTTGATTGCATAATGTTTCTGCGGGGAGAATAGAGCCGAAGAAGTTTTCTTTTTACCCTGCATCTTCGGGGATGGTATTCTTGGCCAAAATAATAATCATATTCAATCGTATTATAAAATTACGTATGAAATCAGCATTTGTGAGTTTTACATTTAACTTTTTGTAAGCGAATAGTAAACATGTGCTAAAAGATGGGTGATTCCAAGTAGACTGTATTTGTACAAATTATTGTATTATACAATTTGTCGATGCAATTTAAACACAATTTAACACTCAGAAATTGCACATATGGTAAGCGATGGATAACTCATGCAAATGTAAAGGTCCTGTTTTATTTAGGCGAATTGAAGCAACAAAATGAGATATACAATACAAAATAATGTGGTAAATATAACATGATAAAGAATCGATTCTTGAATCCAACTACAGACTTAATGACCATGATACCATTTCTAAGGGTGATCCGATTCGTCACATAACCGAGAATCTAGTGGCTGTAGGAATTATTACTTCATTCGTATATATATATTTTGTCTCTCGTGAAGAAGATCAAATTAATAACTGCAGGTATCCTGAGTAGTTTTAATAATATACTATTTGTATTCCCGTATCGTCGGGGTGTAACGATTAACCACCAGTCAGACAGCCAGTAACCCATACCTTATAAGATGAGAATTTGAAATCGTTTTTGGGTTGAGTCTGTAAATCGTGGGTGGCTGAAACCCAGCTTTGATCACAACCCTGGCACCTGCATATTTGTAGTTTGTTTGTTCTCCTCGTGGTCACCTGGATTTTTCTCCGGGTCCTTCGGGTTTTCCCTCCACATTTAGAAACATTGATTTAGAGTATTTGGCTGCTATACATTTCCACGTGATAAGCCACTTTGTTACACTATAATTAGTGGCCAGGTTGCTTCTGAAAAGAGCGATATAGCTCATTGGGCCTTACCTGGTAAAATAAAAATGTTAGTTTAGAGCTTTCGACCTCAGGATCTCGGTGGTCTTGGCTAAGTGGAGTGACACAGTAATTGGGCCCGTAGTTACCTGGCCACCCTCCTCCTGAGTCTATTTTCATTATAGCATCCACCAGAGCGTGACATTCCAGTCTAAATGTCCCTCATGATACTGAGCCTCTGGATGTAATATTGATTGGCCGATTGGACACGGTGTGGAACGTTGGAGACGAGACATCTGACAACATATATCACGTTGTGTAAAAACCGTCAAATGCGTGCTTTAGGGGTCATTTTCAGCCAACTTATCCCAATGTTGCTATCAGCATCATGTCCAACAATGGCCTGCAAAATTAAATTTTCACAATCTTTCCAGTGGCTTTTTTTTATTGCTTCAGTAAGAAGGTGCACGTTCTTATACGTTTTGCTATGAAAAGGACGTTCATCGCATGACGGTCAAAACGTTCTTTTTTTTTTCTCGGTGAAGCTGGAATTGTTGTGCAGTCATTGTTGGCTGCACAGAGACCGTCACCTCACTACAATTGTGAAGCCAGTTTTTCTGACAGGTGCCTACCCAGATTTAAACCCAAGATCTCAGCAGTGCTCTGAGGTCTGACTAATACTATGACATCTGGCTTTATTCTTCAAATTGAAACATCATATCACTTATCCAAAAAAAGACTACATCTCATGAAAACCATGCTGAATTCCCTGTATAGGAATACGTTCCGTTGTTCCAAATCAACACAGACACATCTAATAATATGCAGAATTTTCACCTGTCATTGATGGTGGTGGAGTAACCTAAAACTAACCTCAAATTCGACTCGATATCAATTAAATCTGGTATTCCACTCAGCCATGCAATCAAGTCTGCCTTATTTTTTGAATGCAGCTATGACTCACTTTGAATGAGGAAATAATTTCATCTGACAAAATTGATTTCTAAAACCTCGTTCACAAATATATATTGCCTCCTCGCCTTACTTTAATCATTCCCTGACCTAAATCCTTGCAGCCTAATACATGATTCAGTATACAATGTTTTGTTTACAGAGTTAATAAGATTTTGGTCAATCATCCTTTTGATATATTGGGATGTTATTTTTGCTTTGGGAGTTCATGATCTGCTCATGATCGTTAAGGAGCTTCACCATGGTGGGCATGTCCAGGTAAAGCTACAAGGCTGGGAGTTGGAGTAACTCCCTGTGTAACAGGGATGTCCTCTGACCCGAACACTAAGTGACATATTGTTTTTCCAATGTAGTTTGGGATTCCCTCCGTAGCTGTACCGGTTGAATTTCCATCTCGTACGCCAAGGCCGTAATTATAATATATATTGAGGGACACATCCCCCCCAATATTCAAATATGCTCAAAATGTCCCCCCCAATATTATTGCTATAAAATAGATTTCTGTTTATATGATTGTGGTTATGGTTATACTTTTTAATCCCTAATCTCTGCCATTACATACAATGAAACAAGAAAAGGTAAAAAAGAAAAAACAGAACAATGTAATACAATACACTATTAGACATTTTTGTAATTAAATAAATAAAAAGCCCATCCTGTGTTAGTGATTTTTTAAAATATTTTAGGCAGGAAATTCGTTTTCAAATTTAGATTTTTTTTCTGGGGGGGGGGGACCCCCAGACCCCCTGGAATATTTGGAGAGCTGGTTGATTTCTGGGTGAGGTCTATGGATGGCTACCTACTGGTTAACCATTTAAGGTGATGATTTGGTAATTGCAGGTCGTGGATGTGCCCCCATTACCACCTCTATTCATTGTTGCCTCATTAAGCCGACCGGAATCTTGGTGAACTTTCAAACTCGTTATGAATACAATATCCTTGATGTGGTTAAAATGCCTTACCTGCCTAATGTATAAAGTGGGGTTCATATAAACGTGTTGCTTTTGGTGCTTTATCCAACCCTTTTTAATGGGGAAAGGATGGTACTTTTATTTTTACTTGCACACACGTTTCAGAATGTAAAATGTTTCTATCTCAGGAAACACAGTGGAAAGATAAAGTTCGCAAGAAAATGTTTAAAGCATTTTAAAACATTCACTCCCGATTTATATTGACATCAAACCAGCAGAGGAAATATACGTTCTTCTCACCTCACATCACTCAACACATGCACATTTCCGAAGAAGATTGTTTTCAATTTCGTGTGGACACACACACCATCCCGTGACTCTTATCATGAGTACATCTTAGAAGAAGTGGCTGGGTAGTGCAGCAGTCAGAGTACTGAGTTAGCAACGCTGAGACGCTGGGTTTGAATGCAGGCTGTCACCTGCTATTAAAGTGGGTTCTCAAGTATAGCGAGTCGATCATCTCAGCCAGGTCACCAATGACTGCTGCACACTCACACAACCCAATGATATTACATTTAGTTTTATACTTAATTTGGCTACATTACAGCTCTGAGAATGAAATACCAATACCAATGGCACAGCTCGTTTCAAAGTAATTAGCTGTACTGTGTGAACTGGAAGTCACTTGAAGGGATCTTAGAGGCAGCTCTGGGATATCCGCTTCTGCAGGCCATTGTAAAGCATGAAGGGATGCACTGTTATGTGATATCCGAATGGATCCTTTGTCTAACATGAGACCGATAGCATAGCTGGGATAAGATTGTGGGGAAATGTCAGAAAAGAGGACATCTTAGTAATTTGTATGGGTGGCAACACCGGACAACACTGCTGCAAATGTTAAAGTTAGTTACAGTATCGATCAGCAGGTAGTCAAACAGCACCATCTGGTGGCTCGTTCAAAATCACCACTCACCAGAGCGCCACTACAAAGTATGACTGGCTTGGCATAGTACTGGTAGAATCCTCCTGGTTACACCAGCCCACAGGGGATTATTTTGTCCGTCCGTCCGTCGTGCAGGGAGGGGCTGGGTGGGGAGAGGAGGGTGGGGAGGGGCTGGGTGGGGAGGGTAGGGTGGGGAGGGGTTGGGTGGGGAGGTTGGGGCTGGGTGGGGAGGTGAGGGTGGGGAGGAGCTGGGTGGGGAGGGTGGGGCTATACTCAACGTTTAACCTACTCACGCCGGCGTGTGCTCGCCCTCACAGTCGGGCATATTTGCGGAATACACCACGCCGCCGTTGACCCTGGCCATTACCCGAGCAACCCAACGTTCCTACCAGCTCCCTCCGCAGGAATGTGTTTTTCTCTGTATACTGCAGTTGTATGATTGATAACACTATTAAAACTCAAAGTACGCATTATATATGTATTGTCGTTTAGACAAAGAGAATCACGCGGTATCAGGGAATAACCAAATCCAAGACACCATAAAGCCTTCAGTAAACCGGGCTTTTGGCTGGGCACATTTCTGAAAGAGATGATGGCCGACAGATGGGACTGGGAATGGAATGGCAACCTAAGGACATAACGTGGCCGAGAAGATGGCCAATGCAGAGATGGAGCAACGGGATGAGTCCATGTGCAAGGATGAGATGGAGTGTGGCATTATATGACCATGACGGGTTGTGACAACATTCGGAGGTTTTAATCCAGCAGTGGATAAACCAGTGTACAGTATCTTCATAGCGGTTAAACCTCGGCACAATTCAGTCGCCCACAATGATACGTATACCATTGATGTAGATAAGGTTGACGAAGATAACACTGCTACTTATGCTACTGATAATGACGAAGACGATTGTGATTCTGATGCAGCCGTCCTCAGGACGGCTGCTTGCGTTGTGGCCGAAACGTCGTGAGAATTGTTTAATTTTGTTGTGTTTTATTTTTATTATTTTGTTGTTTCCCTTCTGCGTGACTTTACCGAAAAAACCAAGAAGATGAATCCCTGCAGTCACGAAAGCTTTAAATCGAAATCTGATGCAGCTGTCTGTGTTTTTGTATGTGCGTGTGAATGAATGGGTGGGGAAGTCCATAGGATTATGTATGTCATCAGCCATTGCCTATCCACTGCTGGATAACAGCCTACCCTATTTCTGTTTAATAATTTCGTAACAATGATCAGTCTAAACATAATCTGCCAGAACCCACTTAGGCTACAGATATTTTATTATTTAACACCGATTTGTTGCCACATATTTTCGATTCATCATTTGTCACAGTTGATTTTGCCCACATTTCGATGTGTTTCATTGGAGTACCGTACATTATTGTATTTGTTTTGCCTTTGCCATTTTGGTGACCGAGGTCATCTTTGAAGAGCACCCTTGCACTCTCCTGGTCTCGTGGTTTCTCGCCAGGATTAGCAAAATAAACTTGACCTTCCAGCAAAAATGGAAGTCGGAGGCACGGAACTCCATGGGTGGAAAAAACCCGATTTTCCAGCGGCAGGCATCGGGTTTTTTCTTTAATACAATTAAACCTGATTTCGGGGAATTAAAACCTGGTTTAATGAATACGAAACTCTGATCCAAGGCTTAGGCTGCTTCCTCGTCGGTGCTGCGATCATCGTACTCGGGGCCGTCAGGCACGGGATAGTCGTAGAATGCGGGCAGGTTGGTCTTGATGAACACGAGCTTCTCCACAATCGTGTGCGCCAGTGAGTTCCTTAGCTTGGAATGGATGAAGCCCATCGTTGAGAAGTTGGCGAAGTGCGGTTCTGCAATTAGAACCAATTAAACCGGATTTCTCCCAATCTCAGATGATCTGGTTTAATATAAAAGACAATTAAAACCGATTGTAATAAACCCGACTGTGCCACCCTTGCGGAACTCACAACAATCATCAGGATGCCAGATGGCACAAACACAGCAGGTTGTCGGAGTGGCGAATCGACTCCTGAGCTCGGACCTTTGAGGTCATATGTTGAACAAAGACAAGGAAGGACGGTTGCATCGTTACTAATGACGCCACGGTGGCGAGATGTTAACTACCTTGCCTGGTATACAGGGGGTCGTTGGTTTAATCCCAACCCTGACACCTGCTGTATATTTGGAGTTTGCATGTTCTCTCTCTCCTCGTGGTCGCGTGGATTTTTCTCCGGGTCCTCTGGTGTTTCCCTCCACATTGTTTAGAGTATTTGGCTGCTATACATTTCCACGTGACAAGCCACTTCCTTGGACGATCATTTGTGGTCTGAAAAAAGAGCTACATATTAAACGTAGTTAAGAAAAGAGTTTGTCTGGGTGTATTCGTGCTCTTGCCGTCTTGTATGACCAACTAATGACGGGAATTATTTGAAGGATTATGGCAACCGTCAAGTATAATACATTCGTCAGAGAGCCACGTTCACCAATCGCACACGCAGTCACAGCAGGGGGCGCTATAGACACACCTAGGGCACACATACACAAATATACAAAGACAAAGACCCCCCTTATAGCCTTAACAGACTGTAGGGGTAAGTGCTGTTAGCGACCACCTATGAAGGCCAGAACGGTACACGAGGGGGTGGGTGGCCAGCACCACGCCCGACCGCCTTTGTCTCCCCAGTGGCGATGTTTACACACCGCACCATTCGACACATACACAAATACAGCGACACATGCAATGCTGACATACTGTAAATAAACCATGTGTTCAGCTTAAAGTGTGTTGCAAGTGTTTATGCATAGATTGTCGGCGGTCAACTCAGTCTTTGATAAATTCTTCATCATAAAATATTATATCATGTTGGGGAAGTCAACAGTCGTTATCCTCTGGACAGAAAAGCCACTGCCACGGCACAATGACTTTTCCACCACTTCTCCACGGTTTACAATTTAGACGAATAATAATATACTATTAACAAGCCTAGCCTCGCTTAAGTTTCTAAAATGTTCTCAGGAGGGTCCTGTATTGGGATGTTTCGCCGATTCCATTCATGGGTGTTTGGCATGTGTGGATAAATCAGTGCCCAGAGAAAACCTGTGCTCTGCGAGAGGACACCACGCAATTCTCCATGCAGAAGGATTCAATCATCCATTTTTTTCCCTGTGTACTGCCATCCCCCTGGCCGCCTTACTGCCCAGCGGGTGTGTGTCAGCTTCACGAATCTGTATGACCTGACGACCCTTCCTTTCACAGCGACGGAGTACAACCACTCGCGGCCCAACACCGGCTCACGCGCTCGAGTGTCACCCAAACCTTACACATAAACACGCGTTGTGTATACAAAGCAAGCCAACGTGCATTCAACGTGAACATGCACGACGGGAATTTATTCAAGTGTTGTCAAAACAACAGCAAAAACCATCACGAGCAGCTCGTGGAGACAGTGAGGGAGCAGGCGCAGTAGATGTATCCAGTTTACAGTTGGGGTAAAACGACGTGGCATGCCGCACAATGCCTCGTAGGTGCATGAAGCTGGGGAAGCATTGGCATCCTGGTGTAGAATCACGCGCCTCCATAGGCTGGCTATAATGTTGGCTGATCATTGATAGACTGCGAAAACATTCTTAGCTTGTTAATGGGTATTTGTTTGGTGTTTACTCATTGACTGGGACCTTTTTAATGGCTCAGCGGATGCATCGTTGTCTAAAAACTGGCCATTTTAAAGGGATAAGCTTGATTTTTTTTCCCGGAAGAGCACTGCCCTGCCTAAGCAAAACAAAGTTGGGACACCCACATGTTTTCAAATATATTTAATGTTCCGCCATCATTATAAAGCAACTTATAGGACAATTGTAGTTGTTGCTCTACATCAACATCAGCCATACGAAGATGAGGATGGGCAGTTGTTGCTACATCGTAGATGTGTTCCTTAAAACATCAAAGAGGTAACGGAGGGGCATTACGGTGGCGAGATGTTAACTACTTCGCCTGGTATACAGGAGGTCGTGGTTTCGATCCCGACCCTGACGCCTGCTGTATATTTGGAGTTTGCATGTTATCCCTGTAATCGCGTGGATTTTTCTCCGGGTCCTCCGGTTTTTCCCTCCACATTTCGAAACATGCATTTGGAGTATTTGGCTGCTATAAATTCCCACGTGATAGGCCACTTCGTTGAGCTATCATTTGTGGCCTGGTCGCTTCTGAAAAAGATCTTACCTGGTAAAATAAACATAGTTTATCGTTGTATTTGTTTAACTGTGTGAAGCATGTGGGCCATTGGTGGCCGATCTCATAAATATTAGAGAGCCGATTCTATTCCAACTTGAAAGATAGCAAGTGCTGTACTGCGTCCTTAAAAGTAACTAATCCACGTTGTATCAATAAAACCCGACACATGAAAATAACTGCAGCCTTCTCAGCAACAGGCGGTCTTAATTGACCTGCCACATTCAAATGTCAATTGGAGGTCATCCGTGTAGCTAGATAGCATGTTGGAGAAAGAGATGTTAGCTAGCGTACATTCGGGCTGCGACAGGTGTGCAAGACAGCACTCAGGATTGGTGTCGTCCAGGGGTCGGGATTGGTGTAGTTCAGAGGTCCACTTTGGTGGAGTCTAAGGGTCGGGATTGGTGAGGTTCAGGGGTCGGGATTGGTGAGGTTCAGGGGTCGGGATTGGTGTAGTCCGGGGGTCGGCAACCTGCGGCTCTTCAAGGACTGCTTCGTGACCACCACCATCTCGTATTCACATGGCTCTTACCAAATTCAAACACAAAATGGCTCTTCTTGATATTTTGGTGTCTCCCGGTATGGGCAGTACATGCACACTCAGCCTCCTTTGTCTCACAGCAGTACGTGCTGAGATTGGCATCCCGCTGCACCAAGTACATTCCTGTCAAGCATCCCTTTGAGATGGACAATCTCATTTGCAAGGATGTTCCAGGGTAGTGGGGCACACACGCACACACCTACATCATATGAGCCCTGCGTATTTCGCCTGTATGCAAAGGAATTGCAACAGTGCACATATGCTCTACATATGGTCAATTACACTTTAATGGGATTGCAGCCTGGGACACAGAACCTGATCAAACAGCGTAAGCTTCATTTCGGGTTCTACAGTGTCTATTTTTTGTTATGTAGCAGCTTGGCGAGGTACATAAAAGAGCCCGTTTCAGTATGCGTACCTGTCAACCCCTTATCAGTGCCCTACCTTATTACAGACCAATTCAGACCTTATTAGTCACCCCGTGCCCCTTATACATCTCAACGTTCATCCTACAAAGTCCCATCACAAGGGAGAAACACAAACGCATAGACACAAAAAGGTGTTTTGTTGTTGCCCGTATTGAAACGGCTGTACGCCGTATGAACCTGAAAACTCAATTTCCCTGTACAAGAATACGGGGTTGAACCGTATGGGTTTGACAGGTTTGCATTTATTCCATTGAGTCCGAGTTGACCTATGACAGGCGTAAAGGCTCATATGCCGTTTCCATCTGGTGCTATCTAGATCGGGCATCGAACGTGGCTTGAATGGGCTGGTGGTATTTTGCAACAATCACGACACTACACTACCCTATGTAAACACATGGTGTGTGTTTGTGTGTGTTGGGATAGTGGCTGGTGTGTTGTCAGGGGGGTGGGGGAGCAGTAGTGTTGTGGTTAGTGCACTGCGCTACGAACCCCATGAAACCAGAGTCCGATTCCTACTCACAACCAATTAACCGTGGGGCATATGTGGAGCAGTCCTGGGCCTCCCCTAGGTCGACTCAGCCTTAGATGAGTACCTGGCACTGTGTAAACATCAGCACATGGAAGACAAAGGCGGCCGGGTGTGGTTTGGCCACCAACCCCCTCTCAAGGTACTATGCTGGTCTTTGTAAGTGTTCGCGAACCTCCCCTAGGTCGACTCAGCCTTGCCCCAACAGTCTGTTTTAGGCGAGAAGGGGTAGGTCGTTGCCTATAAAGTGGTTTAGTGGAGTGATACAATCTAAGTGACCCAGGTTAAACCCATCCGAAGAGAACATCGATATCGGTGGCAAGTGGTATCCGAATCTGACCCGGGCATCCCCTAGGTTGATTCAACCTTAAATAATCGCCCGGCATGCCACGCAAACATCATTATTACTGGTGGTGGTGCCCACACCAGTGTCCTTAATAGGTGTTCGCTAACAGCGCCTTGTCTCTGTAGTGGGTTCGATTGCGGCGCACACTCAACGTGGAGACGAGACTATTTATTAACGCATAACAACCAACGTGAACATTATATACAGGGTGGTGACCACCGTTCCTAATCTCACGAACACTCGGGGAGTACTACACAGCGTGGCCAGGGCAGGTGACGGGCTGGCTGGTCACGGACGACGATCGGAGACTCGAGGACCGCTGATGGGGGTTTGAGAAATGTGACGTCACACCAAAATGCGGAACTTTAAATAAATATAGACAACACTTCTACTTAATTTAGACTTTTGACACATGTTTTATCCTACAACATCAGAGTGCATCGCCACATTAAATACGCACTACAATGACAATAGTTGAAAGCGATTTGAAGCATTTTTTTTGGGGGGGGGGCAGAGCTTTGTGACGTCATATTTGAGGGGGGCGGGTTTGACTTTTTGTGACGTCGTGTGACATAGCGGGGGTGGGTCCAATTCGTCCAAAATAGCGTGACATCATTTATGAACGGCCCCCTACGTCGGTCGCGTTCTAAGTTGGCAACAGTTATAGTGGTTCACGGGGTGGGCTCATCGCCGTCCGTCACCTCAGTGGGGGCGACCGCGTGGCACCTGCTGGGTCTGTCCACTCGGTCTGTCTCCCTGCCAGCGAGGTGTTCGACACCCGCCCCCCACACACGTGGCCTTAACGTGCAATAAGCCTGGCACAGGCGCCGTGCACGAATGGCGGGTGTTGTTGGTGCTCGTTGTTGTTGTGTAAGTTGCGGGGTGGAGTGGTTAAGGTGCGCTGCTCGCTACGAACCTCGATTCCCCCGCTCACGGCCAACACCGGTGACGATTATATTATCTGAACCTCCCCTAGGTCGACTCAGCCTCAAATGAGCACCTGGGTTGCGATGTGTAAAACATAAACTTCCCAACTGGGGGAGACAAAGGCGGCCGGGCATGGTGCTGGCCAGCCAACCCCGTCGTGTGCCATTCCGGATATCATCGATGCTACTTGCTCACAGCACTTGCCCCAACAGTCTGTTCAGGCGACAAGGCATCATCTTCGTGTGAGTTGCCAGAGTGTCGGGTGGTGGAGGGTGACGACACATTTATAAATAACGCGATCTAACCCAAAAACGTGTATTATGTCCAAACAGAGAGTTGTTAGTGAGTTGATGGAGGAGCTCTCTGCCTTTTTTGGGGGGGAAGATTTGCTGGTTTATCCAGGATGTTTCTGTTGCACGTCGTCGCTTTAAGATGTTCTCCGTTCATATTTTGTGTGTTGCGGTTGCACCCGACTTAAGAGCCGCATGGCTCACAGGGCTACACCAAATAAATGAAACTTGAAACATCACCAGAGCTGATGAGCAACGACTCCTCTGGGCGTGTTCGTGTTCACCGGCGTGTCCAAAGTGTAGCACTGACTTGCTGCTACTGCTGCTGCCGAAAGCTGCACGTGCTTTTTAATTGTTTTTGCCGAGGGCGTGTGTCTCCGTTTGTTGTAGTGCAGGGGTCCTCAAACTACGGCCCGCGGGCCACATGCGGCCCGTCGAGGACATTTATCCGGCCCATGGTCACTAATTGGGCTGCGCTTGTGAGCACTAATTGGGCTGCGCTGGTGAGCACTAATTGGGCTGCGCTGGTGAGCACTCATTGGGCTGCGGTGGTGGGCACTGATTGGGCTGCGGTGGCGAGCTCTGATTTGGCTGCGCTGGTGAGCACTGATTGAGCTGCGGCGGTGGGCACTGATTGCGCTGCGGCGGTGGGCACTCATTGGGCTGCGCTGGTGAATGGTTCAATGGGCCAATTGACTGGACTTGCCCCCCAGGCCTAAGGCTGCCAGCCCTCCCCTGGCTGCGCTTGACTGGCTCTCCCTCCCTCAGCTCCCTCACTTGCCCCTCGGCTCCACTCCCAGTGATATTCCTGTGTGCTGGGGATGTAGATCCCCTGCACACGCACCGCTGAGTAAATGATAGATGGGTAATAACAGAGTGATATCTGATCTCTGGAGGGGCTGCCTGCTGTTTCCCGTGCTGGTCAGTGACATACAGCCGAGGAGTAGGAAACCCAATTTAAATGACAGTAAGTGCATTTATATTCTGATTGCTATTCAGTTGTATGAGGTTATATGTTGTATGTTGTGTAAACCCCGGTTCATACTGTTGCAATCTCTGAGCAGTGCGAGTTCAGCCATATGCTTGTATGGCTGAACTTGCATTAGATTGGGAAGAAAAAAGGCACATGTGCCTTCTTTTTTCCTGCAGTGGAACCGGATCGCATGGGTCTTCTCCGCACTGCGATCTGTGAACAAAACTGCAGGTGTAATTAACTTTTTAATGGCACCCGCACCAGTGTGAGCCTGGGGTAAAAGCGGAGTTCCCCCAATCAGACTGCATTGATGGGCAGCGCAGTCTGTATGTCTCTGTGTGGGCAAAGTTATTGCTGGTATATTGTTTTTGTAGCGCTGTATATATTGGTATTTTACTAATAGCAATTTTGACTCCCTAGGAACAGTGGACTTATGATTACTTTTCCATGCAGTACAAGGAAAGAGCTGTGTGTCTGATATGCCAGAATATAGTGTCTGTGTTCAAAGAATACAATTTACGTCGACACTATGAAACTCAACATAAAGATAAATATGATTGTTTGGTCGGAGAAGTGAGAAAAGATAAAATATTAAAACTGAAAAATACATTTACAACTCAGCAAAATCTTTTGTGAAGCAGAAGCAGCTAAATATTTCATCACTGCGAGAAAGTTTTCAAGTTGCCAAGCTAATAGCGTGCACTGGCAGACCATTCGTGGAGGGAGAATTTGTTCATGCCTTCTTTCTGTTGCCAAAGAAATGTGTCCAGAGAAGGTCGATTTATTTAGTACAGTGAGTCTTTCAGGATCTACAATTACACGGAGGATTGAAGAAATGGGAGACAATTTGCATCAGCATTTGCAAAAATTCACAAAAAAACTTTCCTATTTTTCCTTGGCACTCGACGAAAGCAATGATGTTCGTGATTCTGCACAACTTCTAATTTTTATTCGTGGGACGAATGACTATTTCGAAGTCACAGAAGAGCTTGCTGCACTGCAAAGCATCAAAGGAACAACTACAGGAGAGGATATCTATGAAAAGGTTTGCCAAACTGTGAATGGTTTGGAGCTGAACTGGGCTAAACTAGCCAGTGTGACAACTGATGGTGCTCCTAGCATGGTGGGGTCTAAGAAAGGAGTAATTGCTCGCATTAACCAAGAGATGGACAAACATAACCATTATCATCCAATAGCCATACACTGCCTCATCCACCAACAAGCACTGTGTAGTAAATCACTGAAGTGGGACTGTTATGAAAATTGTGGTATCTTGTGTTAACTTCATTAGAGCTCTTGCACTAAACCACAGACAGTTTCAGGAATTTCTGTCTGAGCTAAATGTTGACTATGAAGATGTTCTGTACCACACTGAAGTCCGTTGGCTGAGTCGAGGGAGAGTTTTGAAACGTTTCTATGACTTACTTCCACAGATTACAGCTTTTCTGCTTTCAATAAACAAAGAAGTACCAGAGCTCAATGATACAGAATGGAAATGGCACCTTGCCTTTCTGACAGATGTAACAGAGCTACTCAACAGTTTTAATGTGCAACTTCAAGGAAAGGGGAAGCTCATCTGTGATATGCAATCACATGTCAAAGCATTTGAAGTAAAATTAGGCCTCCTCATCAAACAAGTGAAGGAGGAAAACTTCTGCCATCTCCCCACAACTCAAAATCTGTTAGCAGAAAAACCATTGGTTGCATTCCCAAACAAAACATGTGTGGATTCACTGGAAACATTGCAAAAGGAGTTCCAATTTAGATTTAAAGAGCTTCATCTCCATGAACAGGACATACAGCTTTTCCGTAACCCATTTTCTATTGACATTGAAAATGTGGATACAATTTACCAAATGGAACTGGCTGAACTGCAGAATTGTGACTCTCTGAAAGACGCATTCAAGTCAAGCAGCCTTCATAATTTCTATGCATCTCTCCCCTCTGAGACATATCCTCATCTCAGGAACCATGCACTCAAAATGGCAACCATCTTTGGCAGCACTTTTGTCTGTGAACAGAATTTTTCCAGAATGAAACATTTGAAATCTCCAACCAGATCTAGACTAACGGATGCACACTTGCATCACTTGTTACGACTAGCAGTGACAAATATGGAACCGGACATTGACCATCTCATTAGCCAAAAGCAGGCCCATAGTTCCCATTGAAATACTGGCAAGTTTGTTGATTTAACTTTACTTGTTCTTCATTTTAAATATTGTATTTGTTCCCGTTTTGTTTCTTCACTTCAAAATAAGATATATGCAGTGTGCATAGGAATTTGTTCATATTTTTTTCTAACTATAGTCCGGCCCTCCAACGGTCTGAGGGACAGTGAACTGGCCCCCTGTTTAAAAAGTTTGAGGACCCCTGTTGTAGTGTGTGACGTCGACATCCTCCCTCCCTCCCTCGCTTTGAGGGGGAAGTCTCTTATCGATCGACATAGCCGAGGCTGTGGCCAAAAGTGAAGCCACCCACTTGAGAACTTGCAAGCGCCAACAACTGCAGTCCGCCCTCACCCCTCCGTCGGCTGCGGGACGTTTGTCCGACAGGAGGAGAAGAAGAAGATGATGATGGCAAGTAGTGGCGTTATCTTTGCCCTTCTTTGCCACGTCGGTGTTGTGCTGTTTAAATTACTATTATTACACGCTTTTATTTAACTCACTCCGTCTGTTGTCGTATCCTCAAAAAAATCTTGTAACTCAATTTTTACCCACTTCTCAATGCGCTATCGACGGCAAACTTTGTATACTTATGTCAAACTGATGACAAGACTATATTCTATCATAAAAAAAAATCCACAAGATTTTTTGTTTAAACATTTTACACGCTTTTATTTAACTTTGTTGTCGTATCCTCAAATCTTGTAACTCAATTTCAACCTTTCTACAATGTTGTATCGACTACAAACTTGGTATAGGTATGTCATACTGATGACAATACTATATTCTATCATTAAAAATTAAAACTATATATTTTTTTACAATCTTTTTTACGGGTCTAATTGTCCACGCTCAACTCACGTTGGCTTTAAATCACCACGCTCCCTTACATTATGGCAAGCTTCGGGGCCACTTCCTGAAGTCGTGGAGTTCTGCCATTACTCGTACGGTACATTTCATTAAAAAAGTATTTTTTTATGTTTTATTAATTCACCCCACTCGTGTAGCTCCATGTCAAACAAACTGCAGTTTTCGCGTTGCTGTTCGCCGTACTGTGGAAATGCGGTGCTGCAATTGTGGAGTGTTAAGTTCAACTCACTGTGGGAAGGTCGCGAGGTCAAATACCCTTTCAAAGGGGGTCATCTCGGTTCCGTCATCCGTTTAAGGTCAGATTCAACTCGTATCATTTTGGGGGGAAGGCAATCGTCGTCGTTTTTTTCATTATCACAGATTAGCCCACGAAACTTTAATCGGCATCATCTTCAGACATGTCCAATCAACTGCTGGTTGAAGGCCTCCCCAAACCATCACATTATATCACGTTCGCAATTCTGTCCTGTATAATCCACTTGGTACCTGCACACGAGCCGATGTCATCACTCCATCGACTCTGTTGGTGTCATGTTAGGCGTGTTCCATTCCTTACCTGCCAGTCCCTTATTATTATTCATCACTGGTCATCATCCCTTCTAGCTACATTTCCTGCACAAGTCCACTTAACAAATTAAGTTATGCCATTGACCTGAATGCGTTATTTCATGTGTAAAGTTATTTTTCTGTCTCTAATAGACATTCCAAGCATGCATCTCTAATCCTTGACACACGAATGGTAGAATTTTATGTTGGAAGCCACTGGCTTTGGACTACCAACAGCGATACGTGCCATCCGATTGCTAATTTTTTTCATCAGGGAAGTGCTTAGATTTTGTTTTCAGCTCATGATAAGATCAAGGTTACCTCTCAGGTGGTAAAGTAGTGTGCTCTTGTGAGCTCCCCAAATCAAATCCGTCATCTCACTAGGGTTAAGAATATAAGACCATTTGATGAGGCTGCACCACTGAGTTGGAAGTTAACGTTGACTACATTGTAACAAACTGGGGCTTGCCATAGTAACGTAGATTGTCAGCAGTGTTGAGAAAGAGCATTGGAGATGCATACCAATAAGTGCTCAGTTGACTATATAGACACGTTGACTTTTGCAACGTAATATTATACATCGTAATATTATTTTGTATTTTTTACGTGTTTGGTTTGTCCACGTAAAACACAAGTTAGAAATGAATGACAGTACTGTTTCACTCGATCTGTTTAAGATGTTTATTATGTGTTAATGGCCATAGCTGAAGCCCAAGATGGCATTAACTTGGCATGGACATTAAAACAACGTTATCAATGTGCTGGTCACAGGGTGTCACAAATACCAGTGGTTTGTAGACTTTCCTAAAGTTGGAATTTAAACAAGCCAAAGTTGTTGAAAACAAATGCAATGTATTGAAAATGTTATATAACAGTTTTACACATGACAGTACAATCCATGCAGTGCAACTTGCTTATAAGTAGTTTCTATTTTAGGCTTGCAGAGACATCAAGTCTCAGGATATGCAATCAGCGAAACTGTACATACATCACTGTAGAGTAGCTATTAAACTAAATAGTAACGTATGAAATAGTGTTGGTAGTCCTCTATATATGTGTATCCTGTTTTAGATTCGTAGAGCCACAAACGTGATGAAAAATCGAGTCAACCGAGAGTAGGTTAATAATGGAACGCAACATACCATTGTGCCTAAATAATGTTTTAAATATGTCAAGCATGAGCCACAGAGCCAACTGGATGGATGTACATATATAAATTATAACACGATACTGTACTCATCATTATTCTTGTATTTTTATCGGCGTTATCATCACACTCCATGGCAGGAATAAGTCCTGTCATTAATGATGGGCATCATTTATATGTAAGTGTTCAGCATGATACTTAAATCAGTTTAGAACTTTAAGTTGACTCAGCCGTGTGTCTGAAAGCATAAAGAATGGACGATGTTTGTGCCAAATGTAAGCTTTCTAGCCCTTTTATAACATCATTCAATCATGTGTGTATAAGTCACATGCCAAAAGCTCAAAACAATATACTAGGAGGCACGTGAGCTCACATCCCAATAGTCACAGAGCGCCACAACATAAGCACACACCACACGTGACACTCACAGAACCATGGTGATTTCCTCACGAGGAAAGTCGGTGAAAATACCTGAGTCTCAAAGAAGCCAACCAAAGTTGCTCCTATGGTACAGGCAAAGGCACGTGATGAGGTTGGTTAATGAGTGACATTACACTTTGGCTGGTTAATGGGTGATGTACTACTTTGATCGTGTACACTATAACGTCTTCCTTATGACCCACCAAAAGGGAGACACAACTATGGTTACCACCTCTGAGCTACAAAAAAAATACCTGTACGTAGCATGGGAAGAAGAATATCTCAAACTATCGAAAGAGGGGCGAACTCATGCAAATGCATCGTCTTGAGTGGTCTATTCTTACCAACTGACAAAAAGTGGGACTTTTAATGACCCGTGAAGATTTTGAGACGTATCAGAATAGCAGCTAACTCAATGAAAGGATGATTCTGGGAAAATCAGGACAGGTGGCAACCCTAAATACAAGCCAAAACACGTAACTCTAAATCTTATTTTGTAGATGCGTACCGATGTTCTGTGTTCTTGGTTGTCCGACGCGGTTTAAGGTTTAGTTATGAGAAAATATATATATTCTAAAGTGACTTGCAGGTGCTTCTGTAGTAATGCCATATGAAATGGTGCAGCAGGCATTTTTTTAAATTGTATTCAATTAGTATAAAAAATATAAGCACCACATATTGGGAAATAAACATTGATTATGCCGTGGATATACTGGCCCCAACCAGCATAATGTGAAATTTCCGATAGAGATGAGTTTATATATGAGAGGCTCAACACCAAATGCTTGTTTGAGGCCTACTTTGAATTGCTAGGGTGTTATCCTTCCAATATACGTGCGCATCTAGCAACATGTATATTGGAAGCTCCGTTGAGACACAATGGAGATTTTGTTGTGAATCTGGGGACGGTTTGTTTTTATGGATTATTTACAGAGATGTTATGGCGCTACCACACAAAGACCTGGTCTTACAAACACAGCCCCGGGATCTCTAGATAGATCTCGATATAAATTAATGCTGCCGTCAAACAAAGACACCTCACATGAGCCCAAGAAAGATGGAATGTGTAAATGCTGCCTTTCATATCACAGGGAAATGGCTGGGTTTATATAAAGTACGTTTAGAGAAAAGCATTTCAGAAAGCAGCACTGATAAATATTATAATTCATCTGCATCTTCTCGAGCATTGCATATACGCATTTGACACCAAGTACTATACTATAAACGCAATACAGACGATAGTGACTGAGACATTGATGTAAATTATAATGATGTTCTGCAAGGAGCCTTGCAGATTAAATGTTACACAAATATAGTGGAGTATGTGCTCATATGGGGAGTGGTGACATGGTGGTTAGCACTGCATTACACTGGGAACCCAGCAAACCTGAGTTTAATTTCTGGCCTGGGCTAATTAAACAGCAAGTTACATCTGAAATAGCTATGTGATCTCCAATTAACTAACCCAGCCTTACCAGTGTGGTGAGGTATGGTCAAACAATCCACAAAAAATACATGTGGGTTTATCATAGGAGTGTAAATTATTAGTGTATGCTCATACCTAGATAAATCCAAACACAAATATTTTTTTAATATGGGTTCCTCCAAAATTATAGCTTAGAGGTTAATTTTGCTCACAGGACTGGGCAGCCTAAAGTTCTAAAATGCATTAAGTCTCGTGATAAACACATAGAAATATAAAATTGTCATATTCGGGAACCAAGTACATTTCCTCCCATGGGTTGTGACACTGTCAGTTTACAATGTCGTTCAAACTAGAAGGCACACTATTAATTAGAATACATTACAGGGGTGGTACAGTCGTCAGCACACTGCATGCACTATTAACCTGTCGACCAAAGTTCAATTCCTGGTCATGGATAACATCAGCGGCAAGTGATATCAGAACCGGTCCTGCCCGCCGTCTTCACCAATTCAAAATGGTGAAGTATGGTAAACAATACCCACGGCCAACATGGTGTTTAGATACTACTGTATACACACATTCAAATGTTTATTTTTGCAGACACCTTTTTAACCTTACAGAATACGACCGTTGGAGCATAACTCTGTTAGCGAGCTCATATTTTCCCACACCTCCGATTAGCACGGTGTGAAAGAAGTTCAATATTAATAGATTAAAATACATCTGCCATGTGGTATAAATAATTTACGTAAATAGAGGCCAGCAAATGGAATAGAGGTGGTGTCCATGGTGTCAATTGTCACATACATATCAAACACAATGACATGTACACAAACATTTAACATCTATAATAGCGGATACATTACGATCTCTCCACGATGAAGGGCCACTGCCAAAAAAATCGCACGTGTATTTACTTTTTTATTTATTTCAGAATGTGTTGACTTATTTCAGCCCATTGAGCTCAGCAGCTCTTTTGCAAGGATGACCACAGCCCAAGATTCCCAACAGTAATGGCATCGTTATTGACGAATGTGTTGAGTTTTTCTTTTTTAATATATACGTGTGCTTATGTGTTCAAAAGGAACCATTATAATTTTAATGTCGGTCCTGCTTGGGATGTCTGGCCAACATCCTTATCGTGAAACAGTATTCTTACGGGCGCGACAAAACTTGAGTGCCAGGGAGTGGGAAAACAAAAACAACCCATGTGTATGAGGAGGTAACCCACAAACACACATCGGTTAGCATCCTGCTTCCCATACTGCATCATAGATGTCGCCTATTTAGCTGTGCAAGTAGATGTCTCGTGCATGCTGCATATCTCAGCGATCACCCAAAAAAACACCTTCAAATTTCCAATGACTGGTTTTCTCCAATACACCAAGCAAGCGTTTATGTACTGTGGCTCAATTGACATTTGGTGTAAAAATAAATAAATAAATACGCTCTATTGACTTCACGTGAACAGATAATATTTTTTTTCTTTCTAAAATACGGTGTTCAAGTGAGGAAGGCCGCGCAGAACTTCAAACTCTAAAAATCCCATTAGAAAACGGTCGAACCAGGAGACGTATGTCAGTTTATGGCAAGACCATGTTCATTTTTCAGACTGCAGTGTGTTTTTTCCCCATGCTTATACGGCCATTTGTCGGATTTTCTCAAACTGTGTTCCGTGAGCCCATTATTTTCTGATCGTTATGTAGGGGGGGGGGGGTGAAGGATTTTATGTTTTCAAAATCGAGACTTCATTCCAATTGATCCGTGAATAAATGGGGGTGCTTACGGGAACATCATATACTGTGCACTGTAACGGCAATCCCTTGGTGTTCGGAAGTGATCAATGCAGCTGCGGCTGAAGACAGAAATCACATCCAAGGGACTTTTGAAGTGACGTTACAAGGTTGCAAAAGGTCAAAATGTCATGGATTTTGGCCATTCAAGTCTTGTATGACACTGATGTATTAAGTTGAAAGCTGATTCGACTGCTGTGTCTCATCCTGGTCATTTTAAGAATAAGAAAACTAAGAATAGTCGAAAAAAATCGTACGATACTTTATTTCTTGGAATAAACTGCACCCAGCCATAGCAATGTGGAATTTCCACAGCTGTCTCATGGCCTTCAACGTCTTCGAAGGGGAGAGCCACTGGCTATTGTTCATGTGAACAGGGCGACGCTTTGATAATTAAAAAAATAAGTTGCAAAATGAACTCTATGTGTGTGGAGCCCGTTTACTGTAGGTGGGGGTAGTGTTGTGGTTTGCTAACTGTGGAACAATTTGAGTCACGTGTGTGCAACGTATGGTCACTAGACACGGTTGTCTGAACATTTCGTAAAATCTCTGTAGGCTATTGGAGCAAATGCTGTTAGCGAGCATCTGTTAAGGCCAATACAAGAGATGAAGGGGAATGAGGCCAGTGATGTATATGTCCATCTGCATGTCTCCTCAGCCCTGATGTGTTGCTCAACTTAGGCTGTTAGCCTCGCAGAGGCTCCGTCCACCTTCAGAATACAATTAACAAGTGGTGTTTTCATTCTTGCCAAAGGAGTTAAACCCAGGTCACCGGGGATCAGTCCACAGTGTTGCTAACCACGATACCACTGCTCTGCAGAATCACGCAAACATAGAGTTTAGTCCATTGGAACCTCATTTGCCACTAAAATAATATGATAATTGTTTTTTTACCCTTCTATCTGGCAACAAAACTGACACCTTTTTTTGCGCGTCTTTTGGCGTCCTCTGGTCCAACCCATGTGAGACTAGGCTCTAAGGAAAGCTGTCTCGGGTGTGAATCAATCAACTTCAAGGACAATGCATATATTATCAGAGTTGTGTTTTTTGTTTGCATTATGGCTGCAGGTATTGTGGTCTATGCAAACATGACTCCTTGTAAAAAAAAGGTGTCAGTTTTGTTGCCAGATAGAAGGGTAAAAAAACAATTATCATAGAATTAGTCTCAATGACTTGCTGGCACAGGTACATACTGTAAGCAAGCACCTATTAAGGGCTGGCATTGTGCATTAGATGGGTGGTGAGGCCCAGTGCCATGCTCAGCTTCCATGCCTTTGCACAAACTCACACAGTCAAAAGCCTGATGTCACTGCATCCTGTTTACATCTTAGTTTAAAGTGCCGAGGGGATGCCTTGCCACAAAAAAAGCACTCCCCTCTCCTCCAGCTGCCATCGACCATCTACAAGAGCGTTGCCATTGAACCCGCTCGAATGCGGGGGGGGGGCCTTTGTGTTTACAGCTTCTATCGCTCTGGCGAGCACTGCCCCATGAATAATTCACACGAAGATCAATGACCGGCCATTGGCGGTCACGTTCACTCGACAATAGGGTTACATTAAGTGTACAATACGGCTTTGATTGTTGAAGACCAACGCTGCAATTGGTTAACAGCACTGCTAACATTAGCATTGCGATACAACAAAACAGGGGTTAATTTGCCATACACAAGAGCTATATTGTTCTGTATTTACAACACAGTCAATAAAATAAGTGTAATCCATTAATCCAAGGTGGTGGTGCAGTGGTGTTAGTGGTTAGTGCACTGCGGTATGAACGAAGCTACCCTAATTCAATTCCCGACCACAGCTAACACTGGTGCAGAGAGATGTGATCCGGTTCCAAGTCCCTCCTTACAATCCTGCACGAACCACTGTGACGAAGTATGGTCAAACAACTTCCATGACCAACATGGTGTGTGGGATGCCATCATCTAGCGATGAAATTGAAAAGGTTGTAAATTCTGATTTTATTGCAGGCAGAGGCGTTGTTGAAATTGGAAATTTTGGATATCACATTGCATAGCTGTCAACCCATACGGTTTACCCGTATTCTTGTACAGGGAAGTTTTCAGGTCAATACGGCGTACAGTAGTTTTAATACGGGCAAACTATCATATTTTTGTCTATTTGTTTGTGTTTCTCCCTTGTGATGGGACTTGGTAGGATGAACGTTGAGATTTATAAGGGCACGGGGTGACCAAAAAAGGCTTGAATTGATCTGTAATAATTTAGGCACTGTTAAGGGGTTGACAAGTACGAAATTGGCATTAAAAAACTCTACTTTTGCAAATTATACCATAGGTTCCTAGATATTCACTTCACGGTTGGGAGGGGGGGGCTTTGTTAATACAAGGCGGCAGCGATTACAGTGCCTGGCAAGTGCGGAAGTTAAGTTGCCAACTCAGTGAAAGCGAGCCCAGTATCCTGAAGCCAAATGAAAAACACCCACACTTTGCATGCTGCCTCTGCTTGTTGAAATTTAACTCCAGTGCTGTGTATATACAGTGCTGAGAAAAAAGGTTGTGAACCCCAATGATAATTATGGAAATTCCATAGTTTTACCATGATAGCCTTCAATCAAAACTGGTCTTTTCCTAAATACCCAATAGGGTTTATATTAACAAATTCCATGTCTTTTGAAAGAAAATGATGTATGAATTAAACAAACAATGAGTAATTAATGTTCAGTGTATGTGAAGAAGTAGATTAATCCTTGGTTTCATTAGCTCAATTAAGGGATTAATTAGAATTAGGTGTTTAAATAATTAGGTAGCTCTTCAGGGATGAGTTTGGGAGGCCCTACCCTATGTAAAGATCATCAACTTTGGTCTTTACCATACAGGTGTGTGGAAACAAGTCATGTCACGATCAAAATAAATATCTGTGGACCTCAGAAAAAGAGTAATTGATGCTCATCAATCCGGAAATGGTTACAAAAATTTCTAAGGATTTGTAGTTCCACCAATCCATTGTCAGACAGTCTACAAATAGAGAAAGTTCAAGACCACAGTCACTCTACCCAGGAGCGGTTGTCCACCCAAAATCTCTCCAAAAACAAACCGGAAAATCGTCAAGGAAGTCACAAAGAACCCCAGATAAACACCCAAGGATCTGCAGGTCGGCTAATGTGAGGGTTCATGACTCAACTATCGGAAAAAAACTGAATAGGAATGGTGTTCATGGAAGGATAGTAAGGAGAAAACGACTGCTCTCCAAAAATAACATTGCTGCCCTTCTCTAGTTCGCCAAAGAGCACACAGATGATCCACAAGAATTTGGAACAATGTTCTCTGAACAGTTGAGTCAAAGGTAGAACTTTTTGGCGTCAATAAGAAACGTTATGTTTGGCAAAAACCAAAGACTGATTTAGAACAGAAGAACTTCATCCCAACCGTCAAGCGTGGTGGTGGGAATGTGATGGTTTCGGACTGCTTTGCTGCCTCAGGACCTGGATGGCTTGCCATCATTGACACAACCATTAATAATGCATTGTATCAGAATATTCTAGTGGAGAATGTCAGGCCATCCGTCTGTGAACCGAAGCTGAACCGAAGGTGGGTCTTGCAGCAAGGCAATGATCCTAAACATACGAGCAGATCTGCAATGGCTGCAGAAGAAGAAATTCCGCGTTTTACACTGGCCTACTCAAATTCCAGATCTAAACCCCATCGAAATGTTGTGGCAGGACCTGAAGCGATCTGTCCATGGAAGGCAACCCTCAAATGTCACAGAGTTGAAGGAATTCTGTCAGGAGGCTGTCAGGAGGAATGGCCCAAAAGTCCTCAAATCCAGTGTGAGAGACTGACGAACAGTTACTGGAAATGTTTAGTTGCAGTCATTGCTGCTCAAGGGGGTGTCACCAGTTACTGAATCTAAAGGTTCACAAACTTTTTCACACATGGTTATTGAATGTAGAATCATTTGAGGATGAATCAATGTTGAAAGATTATGTTTTTGTGTCATTTGTTTATTCAGGTTATCTTCATCTAGTATCAAGACGTAGATTAAGATCTAATAACATTTTAGGTTTGAAAGATGTAAAATATATGAAAATCCTAAGGGGTTCACAAACTTTTCTCGGCACTGTATACTTATCGCATTTAACATTGCCATTTTCAAAAGCTCATTCCCTCTACAATCTTGAGTCTGAGGGAAAAAAAGGTTTTCCTTAACATTCTTTTAAAACACTTGCATTACACTCCATCCTTCTCCACCTAATGTGAGTTTGTATACTTATAATAAATGTTGATAATTCTGATTGATCACAAGACTCAATACTGTACGTAGCCTATTTGAGTGCATACCTCATAATGGCATATAGGTCATGAGCTGCCTGGTTGGTTTTGGGGTTAAAACTGTGGTCAGTACACTGAGCCAACACTCCTGAGATCAGATTTCGAACGTGGGTTTAGCACTTTTGGCTACGTACGGTGCAAAAGAGGTTCCACATAAATACAAACCAGGTTGTCAAGTCTAACTTGGTCTAACTACAGCAGAACTTCACTAATCTGTGATACAAAAATAATCAATGGTTTACGACTGCTCCTGTCATCCATAAATCTACGACACACAGCGTCAGCAGGGTTTGTGCGGATGAAGTTACCTAACCGGCTGCACCAACCTCGTAATCCGCACATTTTTTGCGGATTTTTGGAATATTGCAGCCGGTTCCTCTCGAAATTTGCGGCACATTGACAACGAACCATGGTCACGAAACCGCGATGCGTAGGAGTGGGCAGGGCTTACGGAGAGCTACAGAGAGACAAAAGAAGCTGCAGGGGAAAGTGGAGCTGCGGTGGGGAAAGCGAGGTTGCAGAGGGGAAAAATTGAAGGGATTGTTTTTTGATAGAAACTTTTTGGGGTTTACGTCGCACAGACTAGATGTACTGATGTGATATGTTAAGTAGAAAATTGTCTTTGCATTTTTACTGATTTGGATAATAAATCTTAACAAAAAAATGGAATATTTCAGCTCATGGGTTTAAGCAAACATCGTCTCCTATAATCCATAAATTCCGCCCATCGTGACAACACACAAACACACACATTAAAGTAATTCTGAGAGTTTGGGTTAGCGATGTTAGCAAGTACTTTTCAAGGGTGGTGCAGTACACGGTGATGGGCTGGTGTGACCAGCACAGCTGAGTGCGCCTAGGTCAGGCCCAAGACGCACACACACACACTCTCTGAGTAAAATCAAGGGCTTTTAAGTTCAGAGTGCTAACTGGCCTATCAGAATTGTGTAGGTCATGCACACAAACACACAGTGAATTCAGTGAGCCATTTAGTTTGGTTCATAAATGCATGACACGATTAACACAAGTAAATGCGCCTGGGCATAACACATGGCTAGATGAGATACAACTAAAACTATTTTTTATTTTACCAGATAAAGCTCACTGAGCTATATAGCTATTTTTCAGAAGCGACCTGGCCACACATAATGGCTCAACGAAGTGGCTTATCATGCAGAAATGTATTGCAGCCACATATTCTAATCGCATGTTTTTAAAAGTGGAGGGGGAAACTCGAGGACCCAGAGAAAAATCCACGCGACCACGGGAAGAACATGCAAACTCCAAATATACAGGCGTCAGGGTTGAGATCGAACCCACGACCTTCTGTATACCAGGCGAGGTATTTAACATCTCACTACCGTGGCGCCCAAATGAATGAAACTGGTGATGGATTGGCAACTGAAGGAGGGAATGCTTCGAAGAGGATAACCACCAAATATATAGAGCAATGAGGTCAGTTTATGTGCAGGTGATGAATGGTAGCAGCACTCGACTGTAATGGATGTCAATAGCGTGGGGAGACCTTCATCCAGCAGTTGATAGACATTGGTTGCTGCTGCTGATGACGATGAGACATGTGTATTCGAACAATAACAGCTGATGTGCGGAAAATGAAATGCAAATGAGGATGTGATTTTTTGTTTGTTGTCAGCAAACTCCACAGGTTACATTATTAATTACAGGGCCAAGGAAAAAACGGAGAAATGTAAAAGCTGTGTGGACCGAGGAAGTGATTCATTTTAAACTCGACGGCAGCAGGTGCATAACTGCTTACACGAAGATTTTCAATTGCCAACAAGTAATTTCGTACGTTCATACTGCAGTTAATGTTAGATTAACATGAAGACATGAAAACAAGATTACAGTACAGCAAAATAGATTCATTTCACCATGGCGACCATTGGAGCAGTGTATGTAGGTGGATGTTGAAGTTGACTCAATGCTAAGATATCCATTCATTCATCACACATAATTAGCGAAGGACCCTTGCCCCAAACGTGTGACCTCTTGCGACAGCGTTTGCATAAACTGCTCTTGCTACCATATACTGGCGTCTCGAGTAATTTGTTGGATCTGTAGCGTACCAACTCGGCGGGAGACGACTTCACGGGTAACACACTCTTTATTTTATCAAACTTGGTTACAGGTGACTAACACCTACTTGGTATCTCGGGTGACAACCACCCACTTAGCTACTTGGCGACTAACGCCCACTGAGCTACTCGGATGACCAACATCCACTTAGTACTCGGGGGACAAACACCCACTTAGCTACTTGGCGACTAACTCTTCAGCTCCGTCTTCGGGTCTTCAACTGGGTAACTCTCCCCGAGTGCTCTCGCGCGTCCCCCTTTATACCCCACCTGCGGACGTCGCTGCGAGCACCCACTTATTCGACCAATCCCCGGGCGCTGGCTACGATCCTCTTTTCCCACATCTCATCGTGCCTCACCCCTCACGCCGCGCCGCACCGTCATCTGTCACTCCCGGCGCGCGCGTCCACACCACGCCCACAACGCGTGCCCAACCCCGCACCCCGCGCCGCCCCGTGATCTATCACTGTCACAGTCGGCGCACGTCAATACCACCACTACATCACCCCCTACCACATAGCTCGCAGCCGACCCGGCTGCTATAAAAATATACAAACCGCCCTGTGTGCCCCGTAACACAACACCACAACAAGAACAACAACTAACGTAACAACACAACACGACGCGAACACTACCATCAGCAACCATCAACCAATGCCACCGCGACAATAGAACAATATATACAAACCGGCGAGTGACAATAGCAATGTGTATGCAGAAAGGAAAATAAATAGACAAAATTTTTTTTTTTTTTTTTTTTCGACTCGTGCGGTGTCCCCTTCTTTCCGAGCGTCCCTACAACGGGACAATACCCCGGCAGAGGGGAACACCGGGCGAGCTCGGTATAGAGAAAAAAACGTCTTCATGAAAATTGTCGAGCCCTAGCCCGAGTCCGCCTTGCCGGTCCGTCGTACGGCACCAGACGCGGTTGAACGTCCGGTGGTGCCGGCGGTTCAGAAAGACATCGGCCAGGCACCGAGGACCCGTGCGTGCCGCAGGGTTCAGGCTCCCGACGGTCAGCAGCCGTCAAGCCCGAGGCACCTGGGGGTGGGTCAGGTGGAAACACGTGAGGAGCAGCCTGCGACACCTCCCTCCCCGAGTCGACGGTCACATCACACGCCCGGTCGTTACGGCACAGAACGGGGTCACACGGTGCCGCATAGGGCTTCAGTCGGGAGGGGTGTACATACCAACGGCGTTTCCCCCATTTTATCTGTATACTCTGGGGTCGTTCAACCCGCACAATTTCCACCGGTCCCCTCCAAGGTCTCAACAACTTGGGGGACGTAGCCAACGGTGCATGTGGACAATGCAGCCAGGCCTTATCGCCTGGTTTCCAATCATGCGTATGCACCCTCCACTCATGCAATTTCTCGTTTGCAATTTGCCGCGACCGCGAATTCAACCTTGCCGCCTCCCGCGCTTCAGTCAATTTGGCGATATTAAATTTGATGTGGTCTGCCAATTTAGATTTTGCACGTGGCTGGGAAATCCCCAGTTGGACGTCCATGGCCGGATCGGCCTCCCGCCCATACATAAGAAAAAATGGGGAAAACCCCGTCGCCGCATGAGGGGCCATTCGATAGGCCGCGAGTACCCCCGGCACCTGTAAGTCCCAATCAACCTGATCGTCGCAGACCTGTTGGCACAACATAGACGTAATCGTCCTGTTCAGACGCTCAACCATCCCGTCAGTCTGCGGGTGGTAGGGGGAAGTACGCACTTTCTTTGTACCCAACAGGTCGCACACCTCGCGCAACAAAACGCTCGAAAAATTCTGCCCTTGATCCGTCAGCAAGCGTTCGGGGGCGCCCTTGTCCAACACATAACCCTGGACAAAGGCGTCCGCCACCGCCGCAGCCGACTGGTTGGCGAGCGGCCATGCCATAGGCCATCGGGTGAAATATTCCACGCCAACCAGCAGGAACCTATTTCCCCTTGGTGTAACCGGAAAGGGCCCCAAGATGTCCAACGCTACCAATTCGTTTATACGCGAAACCTGAATGGATTGCAGCGGTGGATTAGCTGCAAATGGTGGCGGTTTCCTTTTGGCGCACCCTACGCATCCCTTAAGAATATTCGCCACGTCGTTACCCATCCCCGGCCAATAATAGTCTCGCTGGATTAGGGCGAGCGTTTTGTGAAAACCCAGATGCATGAGCCGTTCATGAGCTGCCAGAACAACCCTACCCCGCATAGCAACAGGCACAACGAGCACGTGACGCCGGGACATGTTGTCCCACCTCATCAAAAGGCCCTGTCTGCACACCCAGGAACCGACCCGCGCCTCCCCTTCTTCGGGAGCGCCAACTTTCCGACGCAGCGTAAGTAGGGAGCTGTCGGACATCTGGAGGCGGCCCCACTCAATGAGGGGCAACGACAACAGCGAATCCCTCCCCGTGGGGGCGTCCTCTCCCGGGGTGTCAGTGGCGGCGAGCGCAACTCCCGGGGTGCCGGCGACCGGGGGTTTGCACCGCGCTGATCCCAACAAACATGTGCAGTCCGTGCACGGCGGCAACCGCGACAAGGCGTCCGCGTTTGAGTGCCGCAACCCCTTGCGGTAAATCGTCGTGAATTGGTAGTCTTGAAGGACCTCCAACCATCGGGACAATTGGCCCGATGGCTGTGCCACGCGCATAGCGTATTGTAGAGCCGCATGGTCCGTCCGGACCGTAAAATGACGGCCGTAAAGATATGGCCTGAATTGCTGTGTAAAAAACACAATGGCTAACAATTCACGACGAGTTACGCAATAGCGTTGTTCTGCGGGGGAAAGAACCCTACTACCGTAGGCGACCACCCGTTCAACCCCCCCGACCACCTGTGAGAGCACCCCCCCGATACCCGTATTGCTGGCGTCCGTGTCAAGCAAAAACGGTTGTGTGAAATCGGGGTAACACAAGGGGGGAGCCTGCACCAAAGCGTCACGGAGGGAGCAGAACGCAGCCTCCTCTTCCGCCCCCCAGCGAAACCTCACCCCCTTAGCCGTCAAAGCGTGCAGGGGCTTGGCTATGGTGGCAAATTGCTTGACAAAACGACGGTAATAGGAGGCAAAACCAATGAAACTACGAACCTCCGCGACCGAGGTTGGCGTTGGCCATGAGCTGACACAATGCGTCTTAGCAGGGTCCGTCGAGATCCCTGAACGACTCACGATATGGCCCAAATACCTGACCGATTCCCGAAGCAGAAAACATTTAGCCGGTTTAAATTTAAGCTTAGCGGAACGCATCCAGAGGAACACCGCTCTCAGCCGCTGGAGGTGCTCCTCGAAAGTCCGACTAAAGACGATAATATCGTCAAGATAAATCAAACAGGTATCCCATTGGAGCCCCGACAAAACCAATTCCATGAGTCTCTGGAACGTGGCGGGAGCGGAATGTAAGCCCATGGGCAAACGGTTGAATTCAAATAGGCCCCCAGGTGTTCGGAAAGCAGTTTTAGGTTTAGACTCGTTATCGAGTGGCAATTGCCAAAATCCAGAAAGCAGATCGAGTGTGGAAAAAAACTGCGCTCCCGCCAAGGCATCCAGCGACTCATCCATCCTGGGGAGCGGATACGCATCCGCCATCGAGATTTTGTTTAAGCGGCGGAAATCGACACAAAACCGCAAGGACCCGTCCTGTTTCTTTACTAGGACAATAGGAGCACCCCACGGACTAGAAGAGGGCGAAATGATATCTGCCGCCAACATATCATTAACCGCCGATTGCACATGTTCCTTCTCGGCCGGGCTGAGCCGGAAGGGATTCTGACGAATAGGGGCCGCGTCCCCTGTAGCTATATGGTGGCGCAACAGGTCAGTGCAGCCGATATCGTACTTATGTTTGCTGAACACGTCAGCAAACTCGATGAGCAAACCCCTCAATGCTCCCAATTGCACCCCGGACAAGTTATCTGAACCCGCACACAGCGAGTCCAACCACTCAGTCCCCTCATCACTCAGAGGATGCGACTTGACAGTGAAATCTGCTTGAGCCACGAGCCGTTCCTCAACGGGTAGCGGCGCGGCGTGAGCCAGCACCATTCCCTGCGCAATTACGGCCGGCCGCGACCCCGTATTCAGGACCATTACGAACGGCTCACTGTCCCCTCTCACCATGGTTTGAGCAACCGCTAAGTCGAGGCCCTTACTGGCTCTGTTTGACGGCCCCAACAGCACCCCCTGTGCCTCCGCACCCACCTCGAGTGGCTTCCTGAACCGAAGGGGTACTAACATTTGCGATCCCGGGGGCACCCGTACAGTGTGAGTCGCCAGCGCCTGCACCGTCGCACAAACCGTGCGCACTTTGGTAGGGCTCGACAAGAAGGCAACCCGCCGACCTGACGGAAGCTCTATGCAGGCCTGATCTATAAGAATTTTGATGGGCATTTTTGACAAAAAGTCCGTACCTAGCAAACAGGGAACGGCCAGCGATGATGATACAAAAATAGGGCCCGCTAATTTAATGTCACCAATGCAAATAGTCGCCCGAATCTGGCCGATGATCCCCAGGGATCCCCCATTCGCCGCATAAAATGGCACGTCTACCGGCAGAAGGGGTCTACTTTGGACGGGAAGAATGTTATAAATAAGGTCCGAGATGATGGTGGCCGACGCACCCGTGTCAACAAGCACCCGGACCTCAACCCCGTCAATGAACCCCGTTACCACGGACGACCCGGCCGACGCAGCCACGATCCTGTGAGCCAATTCGGACCACTCGACTGCTTGCGGGCCGCGTACGGACCCCCCTCGCCGAATTGAACCCCCGGCACCCAGCCGCGAACCCCCCACCGCGAAGCGGCGACCCGAATGTGCCGTGTTTGTGGACCGAACGTGTGAGGTGCCGCGACTTGCCGGGTTTTGTTGGGATGACTTGTGGCCCTGGTCGTCGTCCCGACGTGGTCCTGCGGCGCGCTGACGCGGGGCCCGGCACCCGGCTGCGACGTGACCCCGAAGGCCGCAGTTGTAGCAGACGACGGACTTTGTAGGTTTCGGTTGCTCCAGCTTGCGGGGCGAACGTGTGGGCGAACGACCTCCCGTTCTCCACTCCCCCGGACGCGATGCAGCGAAGGCCTGCTCCTGCACCGCAGCTGACTGAGGTTCGGCGATCGTGGCGGCCAGTGCCGCGTTCCCCGGCCATTTGCAGACGACCCCCGGCTTGCGTTTGAGGACCTCGTACGCGTGAATGCTCGTGGCGATCGCCAGGGAGCAGATCTCCATCTCGTCTGCCACGTTGATGGGGACCCCCAACTCGTGGGCCAACACCAGCAGCTGCTCCGTCACCATGGCGTCCTTCCCCTCCTTATCCATGCGGGGAAAAGCTGCGTCCGCCAAGGCGAGTAGTGCCGTGCGGTAGGCTAGCGTCGTTTCCCCAGCCACCTTCCGCCGATCGTAGAACTGGTGGCGACACGTGGAGGGCGGCCCGAACACCTTCGCCATCAGGTGTAGTGCGGCCTGGAGCGTAGAGCGGGACGACCTTGCAGCAGATGTGAAGGCTGCAAGCGCGTCGTCGTCAAGCATCGCTGGCAACGCACGCAGGGCAGTGGTGTCGGACCACCCCGACATCTCCTGATGAGCGAGGAACCTTCGTTGGAAGGCTCCCCAGTCGCCCCCATCCGCCTTGAACGCCGACAGCGCGGGCAATCTTTGCTGGAGGACCCGATCGTCGTCGACGTCGGAGAGATTTTCCCGCGCTCCGCTGGAGTTGTGTAAAATGTCGGCTCGGTTGTCAGGCGCAAAATGGAGGGCTCCGGCGCGCGCTGATGACGTGGGCTGCGCTGCGCGGAGGTGTCCGGCCACGTGGCGTCCGTCTTTCCCGCCAATCAATGGCGGCCCCTCAAAAACGGCGGGAACTTCCAGACTTTTGGCGCGAAGCGCCTTTTGGCGGGATCCCGCCACCTCGCTCCTTCCTCCAACCCCGCAGCCGTTTTCCCGCCCGCTGGAACGGAGATCTCGGCCAAGATTGCAGCGGCGGCGAGCAGCAACTCCGCCAACCGGGAGTGTGCGTCTTGGAGGCTGGTGTCGGAGGCAAGCAGAGCGTCGGCCATCACCGCGAGGTGCTGCATCAGCGGCAACTCCTCGTCCTCTACTCCCGAGGTCGGTGTCCCCGGTACGCCGTCGTCATCCCGACCTCGCTCGTGGGTACGGGTAGTCTTCCTTGTGTCCATACTTCTTGAAGACAGGTTCACTTCTGACACCAGTTGTAGCGTACCAACTCGGCGGGAGACGACTTCACGGGTAACACACTCTTTATTTTATAAAACTTGGTTACAGGTGACTAACACCTACTTGGTATCTCGGGTGACAACCACCCACTTAGCTACTTGGCGACTAACGCCCACTGAGCTACTCGGATGACCAACATCCACTTAGTACTCGGGGGACAAACACCCACTTAGCTACTTGGCGACTAACTCTTCAGCTCCGTCTTCGGGTCTTCAACTGGGTAACTCTCCCCGAGTGCTCTCGCGCGTCCCCCTTTATACCCCACCTGCGGACGTCGCTGCGAGCACCCACTTATTCGACCAATCCCCGGGCGCTGGCTACGATCCTCTTTTCCCACATCTCATCGTGCCTCACCCCTCACGCCGCGCCGCACCGTCATCTGTCACTCCCGGCGCGCGCGTCCACACCACGCCCACAACGCGTGCCCAACCCCGCACCCCGCGCCGCCCCGTGATCTATCACTGTCACAGTCGGCGCACGTCAATACCACCACTACAGATCCACGGATCACGGGGGCGACCACGGGGACGACCACGAGGGCATCACGGGGGCGTCGCTTTTGCTTTGAGGGTCGCAGTCCACTGTGAACGTCAACCGCCAACCGAAATTGGAGTTTGTGCATGCGCTGTTCCTATGACAGATAGTGCATTTGGTTTTCTGCTGTCTTACATCGAGGAACACAGCATCGAGAAAATGCGCGGGCAAAAACACCGGACACACGGGAACCGACAGTGATGCTAGCTCATTCATGCACAATTTTGTACACTCAACGTATAACAAACTGTGAATTGGATTACTTGAAAGAAGTCCTTATTTTTTCAGATGGCTTAATCACGGGGTTCATGTCACGCTTACGAAATGCCAACTGGCACTGACTGTAACTCAACTTAAAATACAGTTAACCCTTGGCAGATTCTCAGGGTTGCGAGGTTTGAAATTAACCACGCTTGGAAATAAATATGTTTACGCATGTGCCGGTTTCATTATGAACAGCTCCCTCACTGCTGAGGGCCCGTGACTCTGCGCACTTGATGACAAACGAGTTGGCAAGTGACACAGTGTGTGTTCACCCCCATGCTATGTAACTAAACAATGAATCTTGATCTTCTTGGTTCACGTAGAAGGGAAATAATAAAATAATAAAAATAAAACATAATCAAATATATAATATTATTTTATTGTTTTATTTTTATTATTTTATTATTTCCCTTTTACGTGGCTTTTCACGTAGAAGGGAAATAATAAAATAATAAAAAATAAAACATAATAAAAGATATTATATTATTTTATTCTGTTTTATTTTTATTATTTTATTATTTCCCTTCTACGTGACTTTACCGAAAGAACCAAGAAGATGAAATCCTGCAGTCACGAAAGCTTTACATTGAAATTTAATGAATCTTGACTTAATGCTTTCGTGATTGCAGAAATTCATATTTTTTGGGTGTTTCGGTAAAGCCACGTAGATAGAAAAAATAAAAACAATATCACGACGTTTCGATCGCAACACAAGCCATCGTCATCAGGTGAAAAAAAGAGGGGGAAAGCTGCTGAGGCAGGCTGTTTATAAAGGTTTAGCGATGGGCGGGGCAGCTAATGTTAATGTCGGAGAGGTCTCCGTAACCGGCAGTAGGTCTAACCCAATCAAAGAGCCGTTTACAAAGGTTTAGAGATGCTTGTAAATGTTAGCTTGGAGAGAGCTAGGAAAGAGCTATTGTCACATGGAAGTGTAAAAGGATGGCAAGCCGCCATTTACTAACACAACTAACGGTGGCTGTGTTAGTGAATGTAACTCAGAGAGTCGAAAATAACTGGTAACATAGGTAGGTAGGAAGGGAACATCACAGCCAGTTATGACCTAAACTGGTTAATAACGTCCTTCCAATGATTGCTCAGTTTGTACCCATCTTCTCAGTTGAAATTGTGTCTGTGTTTATATATCTGGATGGCTTCATGAACAAATTTTTTTTCACCTGATGCTGATTGCTTGTGTTACGATCGAAACGTCTTAATATTGTTATTTTTTTGCTATCTACGTGGCTTTACCGAAAGACCCAAAGAATATAAACAATGAATGTTTCTGTAATTTACATGTTTTGTATTATCCATGTTTTTTGTTAACCACCCCTCCTCCCCATCACCCTGGATAATCAAGAATTGATTGCACTTTTTTGTCAACGTACATTTGAGAACCTATTAGTATCCATAATAGAGTTTTTTTTGGTTATTATTACTAGTTGAACATGTGTGCAAAATGTATCCTCAAACGAGCAATGTAGCTTTGATAACCTCGATTAGGCAAGCCCTGAACCGTGGCTAAAATTCCACTTTAAAATGACGAGGCAGTTCCAATTAAATTCAGAGGTTGATATTTTGCAAAGCAGTAATGATTTTATCTACCTCGAAGGAATGGTGGACAACCTTACAACCGTGATCCATGCAGTCTTAGCAGTGTCACCCAGATAGTCAATTGTTGTCTACTGATAGACATGTAATGATTCACCCTTTGAATGAGATAAAGGGTTCATCCTGGCAACGACGAAAAAGCTCAGAGCCGCGGCAGACCCCAGTGTGTCACTTACGAAGGTGCTTGTGCAGAAGCAACAATACAGTTCCGGTCTCGAGCGGTACCAACTCTCTGATCCCCGTTCACACGTCGCTCACTCCCATACCCACTCTCCCAGGAGAGCGACGGCGAGGATGGCGATGTCAGACAGAACGTCGCAGGACTCCCACGCTACGGCGTCACCATCGCCACGGCTTCACAGGACGGAGGCTCCACCATTTACGTCATCAAGTCGACTGCGGTGGGTGGACTTAAACCTCAATATACTCCGCCACACCAGCGAAACAGATCCACTTCATCTTCTTGGTTCTTTCGGTAAAGTCAAGTAGAAGGGAAGTAATAAAATAATAAAAATAAAACATAATATAATAATTCTCACGACGTTTCGGCCACAACGCAAGCAGCCGTCCTCAGGTGAAGACGCTGTCTCCCCGACAGATCTGGTCTTCACCTGAGGACGGCTGCTTGCGTTGTCGCCGAAACGTCGTGAGAATTGTATTTTATGATGTTTTATTTTTATTATTTTATTATTTCCCTTCTACGTGACTTTACCGAAAGAACCAAGAAGATGAATCCCTGCAGTCACAAAAGCTTTAATTCGAGATTCACTTCAATCAACAGCGAGCAGCGCGAGACTTTGAAATCCCAAGAACCACTGCATGAAGCCGATGAGCTCAAGTGAAGCGTATTATTATTATTATTTACTCCAATGTTCATCTTGAAGATTGGCGCTGTGGTTAGAGCACTTGACTCATAGCCTGGAGGTTGCGAGTGAGAATTCCAATCGAAATTAAGCCTGACTGATTATAATCATCCCACTGGGGTCAATCACGAGACTCATGACAGCGTGGCAACCAAAGGGGAGAACACTTCCAATAGAACGTCCACTGCCAAGACGGGGCAATGACATTGGCTCGTGTGCAGGTGCTCGATGGATTGTTGCTTCGCAAGAGCGTGAGAGATAGCGATGGCTTGTGAAGGCCTTCATCAGCAGTCAATAGGGCATGCCTGATGATGATTATTAGCTTGGTAAGTGAGTTCTACCATTGGAACCTCATTTGCCTTTTGGCGTCATCTGGTCCAACCCATGTGAGACTAGGCTCTAAGAAAAGCTGTCTCGGGTGTGGACCAATCAACTTCAAGGACAGTGCATATATTATCAGAGTTATGTTTTTTTTTGCATTATGGCTGCAGGTATTGTGGTCTATGCAAACATGACTCCTTGTAAAAAAAGGTGTCAGTTTTGTTGCCAGATAGAAGGGTAAAAAAACAATTATCAAGTGAGTTCTATTTTGTGGGAAGTCAACATCATTTGTCTCATGTGTATACTGATCCCCACCATGGAAATGTGGGATTCTCAAGTTTGAATCAGGTCTGCCTGATTTGCGTACTTTCTCAGGCTTGTCTTAGTACAGGGCCATACTGATGATTTTCAAGAATGTGTCAATTGGGTCTCAGGACTAAGGAAAAGCTCACTAGGGATGTTTGGCATATTTGTTGTCAAGTAATGTTCCATGTTGAATGAAATCTATTTTGAATTAAACCAAAGAAAATCTAGATATTCGAGTTTCCAGTTTTCACAGAAATGAGAATTAGCCAATCAACTTTGAGTGGCCTCAATTGGCAGGCCTCAGGCAGAGTTGGAAATTCCACATTACCATTGAAGGTATTATTTATTTTTATTGCGCAACCACAGTTGACTTCCGACAGAAATAATTTCCATTTTTAACTGGCTGAATTGCTCCTCAACTTGAATGTGAACTCACATTCACAACCTTCTGATTGAGAGAGAACTCACAACCTTCTGATTGAGAGAGAAGCGCTCTGCCACAGAATCACCTGGCCTGACATTATTGAGTGTGGTGGGGCGGTGACACAGTCGTCAGCGCACTGCGCGAAGAACCTGAGCCCCTTAGTTCACATCCCGACCACTGATGGTATCAGTGGCGAGTGAAATCTGAACAGGTCCTGCACTTGACCGACTTCTTCACCAACATGCACTGATCAGTGGGGTGGTAAGGTTTGAACAAACAATCCCCAATGATCGACACAGCATGGGGAGACCTTTCATTCAGCAGTGGGTTGACTAAGGGTTGTATATTGCTATTGCTATAGACAAGTGAATGAGCCGCACTCCGCTTGCTATATTAACTGCACCGCGCTCGTTGTGTTTGTGGTTGCGCGATTGCACCGGCAGCTGGAAAGTGGCGTTTCCCAGAGCGTGGACCGAGAGTATGAGGACTTTGAGTGGCTGCACCAGAGTCTGCATGAGCAGGAAGGAATAGCAGGCCTGTCCGGGGTCGTGGTGAGTTGCGCGCGTGCAAGGAGCGCCTATCACGGTCAACGTTTGCCAATTTTAACACGCAGACTTTCGCGACCAGTGTTATCCATAAAATGAGTTTTGGGTTAGATTTCGGGAATATACATTATGTCATGAACCCGCCACCACTCGGCAAAGTCAATGAGCCAATTAGTAAGGTTTGTTATGTAAACCAAACGAGTCAATTAGTTACTACTTCAGTACACGGGTGTGTTGGAGAGTAAACCCAGAAACATTTACAATTTGAGTACGACTTTTTGCTGGTGATTACAATCAGCTTCATCAGGCGATTTTCCAAAATTGTACATGTTGTTGGGTTTACTCTCCAACACACCCGTGTACTGAAGTAGTAACTCATTGGCACGTTCTGTTTACGTGACAAACCGAACTGATTGGCTGTGTCGGGTGGTGGCGGGTTTAACAACACATTTATATTTACGCAATCTAACCCAAATAAAACGTTATTATGAACATTTGCCAACTATGAGCTGTACAGCTGTTTGATGTGTTTTCATCATTGCAAAAAGGGATGATGTCCGATGGTCAAGGGTGATGATGGAATGGCAGCCAAAGCATGGAGCATACCTTAGCGGAGGACCACAGTGGGCATGAAGCGAAGAGATCGGCTCAATGCATTGTTGCATCGGAAGACTGAGTCCTTAATCCAGCAATGGACAGATCAAGTTTGATGATTATTATTATCATGACTGGCAATGCCTGTTGGGTAATAAACGAGGAGTGCATGCATTAACACAATGTGAGTGCTGGTAAAAGAGACCTACTGAAATTATCTGAAGAGTAGTTCTCAGTTCTGTGTCATCATCCCCTGGAGCCATTTGCGAACAGGACATGATGCTCTACTGACTTGAAGGAGTTCCAAAAAGTAATTGCTGTGCCTCGTGACACGACTGCCATAATAGCACAACGGATGTAACTGCAACGTGTGTGTGTGCGTGCGCGTGGCATGAACACTGTTCAGTTCCCTCCGCTGCCGCCCGAAGCTGGCACCCCCATCACCAGCGCAGAGGCCAAGATGAAAAAGCAACTTGGTGAGAGTTTTTGCCCACACCAACACTATGACGCCCATCAAAGACATATACAAAGATAGGCTCATGTAGCCTCAACAGTTTTGGAGCCAGTGCTGTTAGCGAGCACTTATGAAGGCTGGCACGGCACAAGGGCGGCCAACACCACGCATGGCTGCCTTACTTCTCCTTTGTGGAGGTGTTTACAAATTGCACTGGGTACTCATTTGAGACCGAGTCGACCTAGGGGAGGCTCAGGACTGGTTTAGAAAATCGACGCTGGTGTTGGCCGCTCTCCACTAAAGCCCATCAAATCACACACACACGTCAGACTACGATGATCAGTAGTGGGTGGTGGTGCTCGCCCATTGTGGGGCCCTAAGGATTTTATTGGTAAAAACTTTAATGAGAAGACATAGACAAGAGATATAGATATCATGAGAGGAGGGAAATGTAGACAAAATAGAGATGTAGTGAGATGACAGATGCAGACAAGATAGAGACGTGATCAATTATTTGGCGTTTATGTTAATGAATCTGTTTTTGTTTATTAGGATTTTAACTTGAGCTGATATTGATGCACCTATATGTTTACATCAATCCGGAGCTCAATTGAGTATACTTAGGCTTTGGATTTGTTATTTTTCTTAAACCTAGTGCCACTACCGACGAATCACATGACGTGCCACGCACAGTTGTGGGGAAGACATACCACAATCTATTTGCAAATCCAACAGGAGATGTGTCAGATGCATACACAACAGGCGATTCATATTTGAGTGAATTATTGTTATTGTTTTCCTCCTCCACACGTTCTTTCAGGTGATGGGGAATGTGTATGATTGGGCGAGATATGTTATTTTCATGCTTGTGTTACACTACAGGGGGCAAGTCAATAGGTTTTGAGTGCAGAATATTAAAAAGTAAACATAGTCGCGCACACTCATTCCATGGTTTGTAAGGGTTTTATAGGTTACTGAATGCTGTGCCTGGGCAGTATTGCAGCTGATGACACTTGGCATGCTTCCGTGCAACAATAAAACGCAAACCATACTAATGATACTATCTCTGTTTCATTACTAATGCCCATGGATGACTAAGACGTTCAAAAGAAAGTGTACCTATTAATGTGATAATACATGCCAGTGTGGCTAGCGCGTGTGGGTCTAAAGTGTAAGCACATAATTGGATGGAGGTTTTCTTACTGGAATGAATTGCCAGATTGTTAAATACACGGTTTCCAACCATCAGTGCACTTTTTTTAATGATGAGTTCGTAAAGGAGCAAAGTCGTCTTCCTCAATAGCAGTGGTGACATTTACTTTAATTTGTTATTTAAAAAACGACATAGTATTTTTACCGATTGTTGTATTTAATGCATTGCATACTATAGACATGTAGGTTTTCTCGACCAATATTATCCACAAGAGGTTTTTTTTTTTGGCGGATAGATCGCATTAATATAAATGTGTCGTTAAACCCGCCACACCCGCCACAGCAAATTAGTAAGGTTTGTCCTATAAACCAAACATGCCAATTTGTTACTAGTACAGCACACCGTTGTGTTTGAGAGTAAACCCACAACATTTACAATTCGAGTACGACGTTTCACCAGTAATTACAACTAGCACCATCAGGCGCTAGTTGTAACGGTTGTTGGCAGGTTGAATGACACATTTATCTTTACGCGATCTCGGTCAGCAGGAGAGCTACCTTTAAGGGAGTTTTGTCAATACTTAATTTAGGAGCTTTCGTGACTGCAGGAATTATTCTTTGGTTCTTTTCGGTTAAGTCACGTCTAAAAATAAAATAATAAATTAAAATAACATATTACGACGTTTCGATTGCAACAATACATTTTCCAGTACTATTTCATGTGCAGAAAAACCCCCCACATGTTACAGGGGGGATACCTCTCAAGATTTGCACACATCGTTGGATAATATATTTTACTCTCCTGCCACCTGCAGGCACTATCTCGTTCCCCCGTAAAATACATCTTATTCACACATCATCCCTCCATGTCTAGATGATCCACCAACCCTGTCTCTAGGTTGAAGTAATTTCATGACACCAAACCCTTAATGCTACAGTACGTACATTCATTTAATCTTGAAGAGCATACCTTCCTTTGTCAGCTTCTATCAACACAATGCAGATATATTTAGGCATTGAACAGATCACGGTTCATGTGTGTGTAGTGACGTCAGCCCCACAATGGCTTAGGGCTATGATATACTGTATACCACGTGGGTACAATTGAATTCAGGAGTCACCTTGCTAAAGTGTGACAGCCCTCTATAGCGGTCTCCACTACATCGGCATTCCCTACCCCATACACCCCGATACCAATCGGTATGACCGGTATAAGCCCAGAGGTATGAAGAGAGGGGATTGGTGGCTGCGAATGAGGAGACAGGGACGAGGGGAGGGAATGGGAGAGGGGGCCGCGTGGATAAGAGGGGACATCAGCAGGAGTGAAGGGAAAAGAGAGCTGTGGATGAAGGAGGGAGCTGTATATGATGGAGAAGGTGGAATAAAAGTATTGGAACTCCTTACCTGTCTCTGCTGGTTGGTGAGGAGTATCTGCTATATAAGCATTGGAGTACGACTCTTCTCTGTTAGTTGCAGAGGCTGACAGGGGCCAGTCCCTGATCAGTGCTTCTTTTGTTAAATAAGTGACGAAAATATTCATCAGCAAAGTGTTTATTTATAGATTTCAGTTTAGTTTAGTCAACTATGACCATGTTCGAATTAACATCTAACATGACAATTACTTGACTTTAAGCTTTCGTGACTGCAGGAATTCATATTCTTTGGGTCTTTCGGTAAAGTCACGTCGATAGGTTCAAAGAAAATAACCAAAAAGAAAAAAAACTACGACGTTTCCATCGCAACACAAGCGTTCGTCATCAGGAAGAAGCTAACCCCCTCTTCCTGATGACGAACGCTTGTGTTGCGATCGAAACGTCGTAGTTTTTTGTGATTTTTTGTTATTTTCTTTGAACCTATCTCCGTGACTTTACCGAAAGACCCAAAGAAAACGACAATTACTTTGACCGTCCACCAAAGACCCAAGCGTGTGACCGACTGTGGCGAGATGACATTAACGATAATTTAGTAACATTAATAGTGACTGCAGGGGGGGGGTGGCGGCGAGTGGGGTGATGCCCCTCACAGCAACATTTTATAACAAAGGCTACATGAACACTGGGGTTGAACTTCATCAAAGCACCTGAAACTCATGGCCTTCAGATTTTGTAACATAGTACTTAGTTCAATTGGAAAACCCTTTCTTGACGTAGTTTGCCGCTGTAAGTTACAATATAAATGCCGATTCCTGCCGTTAGGCAATGCTATTTGTATTGTTAGAGTTTGGCTCCGGCTCACTGAACAAATTGCCCGTGAGGTTACAAAAGCAGCTCTTGTTGCTTGTACAATAGATGGCGGCTACATGCACGTCAATACAATTGCTACACCCTCACAGCCCCCTAACCACTCGCAAACCACTGGCACAATGTAATAGAGTGCAATAAGCCGCTTATGCTGCTGGAGCATGTCATGACCGCACGTGTGTGTGGCACATTGTGGCTCGTGTGCACATGTTCACGAATAAAGCCCGAGTTCCTAGAGCATTTGAGAGCAAGACCACTTGGTTTGATACCCGCTCTAAAGGTATGTACGGATGTATGTTGAACTTCTTTCGCACCGTACATGGCTAACCACGCATAGTCAACCACGCTAACTGGTATTTGCACAACAAAATAAACCACAAAGCACAGTGTAATACCGTTAATGTGGCGATGTGGTGTGAGTGCATGTATTTGATGAAATGTACTGGGATGCACGGTTCGGTGGACTGCACAGAGATGGAGCTGACACGAAACACCCACTTGTAAGCGATGAGAATGGAGCACAGCAAATAGTATTTGTTTTCACGCACCTGGGTTTAGATTGTGCGATATTCGCCCTCGTTCTTTTGGGTTCTCAAGATTCTTCCAAAATGCACAAATACACTGAGCAGGAATTGACAAAACATCCAAAATCAGATTCCATCGAGGCTTTTCTTGTGACATTAAACAGATTGAAAATATTTTTTGTTTAGTGGATATTGAGTGTTTTTTGTCTGTTATTTTTTTTACAAGTTTTCTCCAGACACTGGTAATACCCCACATGTAATGAGGATAATTGGCATATTCCCAGTTGAATCTTGTCTGGCCAAAAAAAAACAGTGATCAATCATTAATATAACATAATTTTGTGACACCGCTGCCGTGTGCCACCTTATTTATTGACGCTTGAGTCTCGCACTGAGGCTACAGAATTGGCATCAAAGGGCATCGCAGCAAAATCCATGTTTGTATTGCACTATGTTCCCACGTCTATGCTCCCCACCTTCACCAACCCTAATATATAAGCAGCCTAATCACAATAACCCGATGACCCGCGCAGAGTGAGCAGGCCCTTATCCAGCAGTGGAATGACAACAGGGCTGTACATGTACACGTGTAACAGAACTACCGTTGGTCTCCTGTTTAATGGATGCCTGGCTGGCTCTGCGGAACAGGAGAGCTGTTCACGGCAGATGAGAAGAAGAGGGAATGCAGGGCTTTGGAGAACTACGTCCTTGCTGTGCTGTCTCATCCCATCTTGGGCCACAACCCTGCCCTGCGCAGCTTCCTGATACAGAGAGATGTAAGTGCACGGGCACTCATCAGCACTAATGCCAATAGCAACGGTTCTTAGGGTGGTGATGTGGCCTAGCGGTAGCGCGTTTGCCGCTTATTGCAGGTGTTTACGGTTCGAATCTAGCGGCCGCCCTGGTTATTACTGCGGGTGTAATAACCGAAAGGATACTACAAGCTATCTGCTTCACAGTGGATGTTAAAGATCCCTTTATGTGTTGACTTAAAGCTTTCGTGACTGCAGGAATACATATTCTTGGTTCTTTCGGTAAAGTCACGTAGATAGAAAATAAAAATAATAAAATAAAATAAGATGTAAATAATACATTGAGAAAAAAACATTTTAATTATATTTCATTATTTTTATTTTCTATCTACGTGACTTTACAGAAAGAACCAAGCATATATCCCTTCATGTGGTTCGCAAGGGGAGGCCATTGTGTGCCGGTGTCGGGGTCCAATTGGAACACTCGCAAATTACATAATTGGGACGAGACATCGCAATCATCGCCCCCTACTAGTCGGTGTCATTGCCCAGGTCACTCTTGCAAAGTGACTATCCTGGCGTCTTGAGTTCTCAGCTGATTAAACAAAATAAACTTGAACTAGACTGCAGACTCAGTCCACTGCTCGATGTAAAACCCATCACGGAGCAACACGAGCCTGTGCTTCCTCTGCTATGATGTATGGATCCGGAACGTGGATGCTGACAAAGAAAATGGAACAAAAGGCGAAAGTGCAATATGAATGGAAAGTGTACGTTTGGAATTACACTGACAGAAAAAAAAGATGACCACATGGATCACAAAGCAAATACAAATGACAGACGTGATATTGACTCAAGACAAATAATTGGGCTTTGGCAGAGACACCTATTGAGATGATCTATGAAGTCAGACTGTGTTGTCATCTCCAAGGGCCAATCCTGATGATGAGACTCAGTTATTTGATTCCTGCTGTGCTTCAAATTTTAGGCATTAGTCTTTCCTCTGGGGTAAAATTATTTTATATGCATTTTGAAAAAAAAAATCTGCTTTGTCAACGCGCATGACAATTACCCTTTCGGGTTTAGACAGTGAACGGAATAAAACTAACCTGTAAAATGTGTAATTGTTTCAATAGACCAGAATTAGCTTTCGATTTTGAAAAAAATTATAATTCTTGCACATTACCCATCCAGATGTGCCATGCTGTGTTGTGCTGTGCGGAGTCCTTGACTCATAAACGGACTAATGAGCTCTAATCCTGGTTCAGGATCAACTCAGCCCATCATTATTCTGGAATCAACAAATAAGGATCACTTTGTGGATAGCCAACAATGGTCGTCCTTAATGCTAGGTCCTGCCATATGAATGTGGAATTATCTTCCATTGGAAAAGAGCTATCAATTGAAATAAGCACAGCCCAATTACATTATGAGCACAGATTTGCTATTGAAAAATGTGGTTTGCTTCAAACTTAAAATGCAGCAGTAAAATGTGTCCAGTATTTCATATCTGCGAAGTATAAAACACCATCTGGACAGACACCTATGCTAGTTAAGTACATTGCACTTGTGAATTATATAAGCCGCCCTTCACTTAGCGGTCATATCTCTGCTGGCAGAGGGCCTCTTTCATTTTAAGGAATATTCACTTCCGCATGCACCTCTTTTGATCTTCGTTCTTTTAGTTAACGCCAAGGACAAAAACCAGGAAAGGCATTTTCAGCAAATTCTCACTGGCAATGGAAGAAATGAGAAAAGAAAACCACAAGGTAAATATGATTGACGATCAAACAAATCAATGTGTTTCTCACTTATTCTGCGTTTCGCTGTCACGCATAATGCACCGTGTGCCTCTACCATAGGACACACATGTTGTTTTCAGCTTTTATAATCAATATTGCACTGAGAATGAAGGATTTAAAGTAAATAGTTGCGTTGCTGACAATATATTCCAGCGACCAGATTATCAGGTTTAATATGTGTAGTCTATGCACAAGATATTCGTTATTTAACTTAAAATGTAGGTTTTTATAATTAAAAAAAACTAGCACTTGATTTCTGGGTTCATTACCTAATGAAACTCAAAGCAGTTTGAAACGTCGTTATACATGGCGCACTGAGATCCTTGGATGAATTGTGCATTACAAATGGCAACTAATTATTGATTCAGTCGTGAGAAGATGAGCTTCATTGGTCGGAATTTTATCGATATGGTAACACAACAGATATGTTTGTGAAGGTGACCATCTTGTTGGGTGGTGGAGGGCTAACGACGAGAATTTTGGCATTAATACTACTACGTGGCCTAAACAAAAAAAAGCAAAAATGAATTACTCCTTATTTCCTTCATAAATGAAAAGATAAGACAATAAAACTAAATTATAGTAACTTCACTGTTTTAAGGAATCTGCCGATAATTCTCAAGCAATATCCTCCCGAACAAAATATATGAGATTCAGTGGCATTTCCCACGACTTATAAAGTAATTCTGAACGCGTACCCAACCAACCTCTCTTTTTGTTTTAATACCAGGCTTGAAAGCGTCAATGATGTGCCCGCTTGTGTCAGTACGGCAGTCACGCCACCGGGTGGCAGCAGGGTAATAGCGCAGAGGGTTATTCGGAGACGTGCAACACGGTTGGTGAACATTTGCAGACTTGTTGCTCACTGGCAACGGAAAATCCGAAATAATTCTACCTGTGCGCCAATACACGGCCCACGGACGTGACCTGTGAGAGAGGCTTCTGACACCACGCACAAAACCTGCACAAACGCATTCTCTTTAGTCACCTACGTGCATTCATTCCCCGCGGTCGGGTACACCCCGCCACCGCCCACCGCCTCTTTCCAACCAATTTCAACTCAACCCCAAGATACAATGGCTTCGAAGATTAGTTTGAGCGGTGTGTAGATTCATCACTGCAATGTCGGCATGATAAAATTGATTAGCGGGAGAATTGATTCATTGCCTAATCGTGATGAACGGACAATTTAATGCGACGTGACAATTTATTCATGCTCACAGCCATCGGCCACGTGTGCGTTGCATTTTTGGCTGGCTGGTCAAGAAGATCAATTTTTTCAACTAGTTCAGAATATAACACGATACAATGTAGATGAATCGATATGGGACCGCCGCTCAAGATGCTGCTCAAATAGAGGGGGGGGGGATGTGCACGTTGCTCCGTGTAGCTATGGAAACATGGAGGGTTCTCTGTTCAGGAGGGGAGTGAGTTGAGCGGTAGGAGAATACAGGGCGGAGAGGAAAGCGAGATGGTAGGATGGTGAAGATGAGAAGAAATGCACTTCGTAGACAGACACACAGTCAGCTGTGGAGGAAAACCTTGAGCCTGAATTTGAACAGGGGAAGGATGTCAGCAGTGTATGAAACTGCCAAAGGAAGAGACTTCTAGACAGTGAAAAAAAAACAGTTTGCATCCTTGCATTCACGAAAGCTTCAAATCTAGACAGTGATTTTGCAGTCTTTGGTAGAATGCAGATAAACAGAGCACGTCTTTGAATAACGATCTGCAGGTAATGCATAGGCCTGGACAGTATTCAAGCGCAGCCATTAAGAATTTAAACAATCTTGCAAGAAGACGAATCTTTCTTTTACAAAAAAAGCATCGCCGAGACTCAAGACTTTTTAAATCCTTTTTATTAAGTTCACTTGCGCGCTTGCTTGATTGCTTACGACCGTGCAAATCTTTCGGTCGTTTTTTAACCCACTTTCCGTGATCCAATCGAGCTGACATTTTCCACACAGACTCGTTGTGCGTGACAATTAATGTTCGTGAACATTTTTTTCAAAAATTTTACACTTAAAATATTATATTTAATTACCAATTGCTTAATGGTGCCATGCAATCATCTGACCCATAGGTGGCAGCCATCTCAAGCCAGAGGACGAGGACTCTAGCCGCCACGCATATAAAGGATTTATAGTGAAAAACTTTGTTTTTACGGGTTATACTTGTTTTCAGGATGCTCTTGCATTGGGTTGAAGGACAATCCTTTACTTGTGTGTGTGTGTGTGGCAGGAAACAGGCATTCAGAGTAAACCAAACACACATTTAAAATCCATATGGATAGATCAGCAAACTTACTGCACTGCCACACATCGGCCACCTCATCGTCTCGCGAGTCAGGAGTGATTGACACGATCAAATCTTTGTGATCCATCAAACCCGTACACAAAACCATGGATTGCATATCCGGCATGAATACCTATCAATAAGAAACGGTGTTTAATGTGCACTGATTACTTTCCAAATGAATGTAAATTACTCTCCTCTATAAAAAAAAAATGTATACACATATATAGATGTGTACGCGAGATAATAGATTTTTTGATATTCTCACAAAAATGAGCAGATTTATATGAAATGAAATTCTCTTATAATATAATGTGGATTTGGAGATTACCTACATATGGCCATATCTCAAGACTGCAGAAGCAGCGAGCAGAGTATGAATTATGAACGCTGCGATTGCATTTGAGTGCGGGTCGAGGAGTGACGTTTGGTGTGCACTCATCATCATACTGTGAAGAATGCATTCTTGATGTATGGGATAATAAATTGATTACTTTTTACAACTCATTTGTATTGCTCAGGACAACGACCCCATATTTCAACAGGAGAGGCAAGTCAACACGACCCTTATCAATGAATCCAAAGCTGCGTTGGAGGTAAGAGCCTTTAGCTACATTTAAAATTATTGCAATTCAACAGCGCTACAACAATTGTGTATTTGTTCCCTCGTACCAGTGCGACTATTTATATATTTCGCTGCCTTTTCGCGTGTAAAAGCATACATTATCTAAACGGGCAACTTCTATTTATTTGCATAGTTTTCGGAGATTAGCCATCTTCCCAGGGTAATTTTGTGTCATTATATTTTCAGCGACAAATATTAACACGTCAAAGCGCAAAGTAAACATTTCGCATTAAAATGCAACTCTGAAAAGACAGTTTCAAATTTGCACAAATTGCTTTTCATTCAGTGGAATATTAATGCAAACGTACCATTTTACTGCAATACTAATAATGTGACACAAGCCACGTGGTCCTGACCCAGCCAATAGAAAAGCAGCACAATTAACTTTGATAGATATTTAAAAAAATTGATGCGAGATTAAATTAAGCAATTTTATTCATGAATCGGTTTTCATTCTGATTGCTTGTTTTGTAATGTTTAACGTCATAATATAAAGAAGGGTTATTTAGGATTTTCATGAAAATTGCTTAACCCTAAGAGTTGAAAATAACTCTGTGTAAAGACCATTCACATTACTGTCGTGTCGTTAATTTTTGTTTACATATTTGTTGTTCATAATTTCTCATTTCACATTTGCAAACACATCCACAATACAATGAACTGATTTTGTTTTTCTATTATCACAGAAACTGCTGGAGTTGGCAGTGGCCGAGCAAAGTAAGTTTTTGCATGAAGTTTATTTGAAGTCAGTGTGTATGTGTCGTTAGACATGCATTTGAGATTCCACCGAAGTATGTTTTTAGCCATGTCTAGTTGAAACCCATGCTTGGAATAGAGGTGGTGTGGTCGATCATGAAGAGATTGAACTTTTATTCATGTGAGGGGCTATGTAGCAAGTAGGTTACTGGGTAACTTTGTGGTCAGAACACTCGGATCATAATCGCACAGGTTGCAAAAGTACAACACGTGTTAGAGTTCAACTCAGCCATACTATTGTTATCGCCAATAAAGCAAGTACCGTTTTGTTGAAATTCCCCAGCAATCATCAGACTGGAAATGAAGAATTTCCACTTCTGGCTTTGGGTCTTTAACATCCAGCAATTGCCTCATAGCTTGTTTTTATTAGGAAGAGTGATATTTAAGTTCACGTGTGATTTGTAAAAATTTGAATAGTAAGTGTGGGCTTTCTCCAGGCGCTCCAGTTTCCTTCCGGCTCTAAAAAACGGAAACAAAAATAACCAGCCAAACATCTCAAACAGAAGCCACCTGTGAAGATGCTCTTGAGACGCAGTGTTGTTTTACTGGGTGAACATTTATGCAATGATCTTTATGTGATTTATAGACATGATATTGATGTGGGACAGTGCCTCTACCTTAGTTGCTGTGGGAGGCCCATCGGGAAGCCTTGACAGGCCTTCTCTTCTTCAGGGCTTGCACTGGCCTGTGGTCATTTGTCTACCACGTTGCTCTCCACGATCTCCGAGAATGACAGCTACAACGAGAAGCTCTTCTGCAGGTGACCTGTGACGCACACGCACAAAGACAGTGATTCCACGTGCGCCCTTCGGCAGGTCAAGTGTCTGTCAGTGAACATCTATTGATGTCGGCACGGCGCATGAGGTGGTGTGGCCGGAGCCAAGTCCATCCACATGTCTCCCCAGTGCTGATGTTTATAGACTGCACTGGGTACTCCTTTACAGCTGAGTTGACCTACGGAGGGCCCAGTATAAGATTTACGCACACACGTAGAAATACATATGCCACTAAAAGCCTGATCTGACAGCTGGAATAGGGGTGTACTTGGCAGAATTCCAGACATTGTACAAATACTACTTCAGCAAGTTTTAAGAATATATAATACGTTTAATAATAATAAGTGTATTGGTGGAAATTCCTTCAAGTAAATTTGTAACCTAAAACAAACGTGTTTTTAGATATTATTTTAAAATAAAAACATACTTTCACATCAGTCAGGTGTCCAACCACAGTAAGCTCTGATGCTATCACTGCATCAACATTAAAATTAATGGGATCGACATTAGTGACATCACTAGATTGCCACGGACACACATTCGAACGTAACTTTAACATATATAATCTCACAAGCAAAGCGTCAACCTCATGTGCAATAGCCAGGGACATAAAACCCAGGTAAGTATCTGCAAGATTTGAGAATTTTTCAGGTAACATCATCTACGACTGCCTACTGCCCCCACCCACGACTGCCTGCTGCCCCCACGAACCACTACGTACTGCTGGACCCCCCCCCCTCCGCTTCCACAACCCCCACCACTACCCACTCATGCTGCCTCTAGCTCAAATCAACAACGCAGCTTGAGTCCAAAGTTTCCAAGTCTCACAATTCCCAAACCTGTCTCCGGAAGAAGGCATGGGGCCTAAAGAGGAGGGGGCAGGGGGGAAAAGTACTTACATCTGCGTAAAGAGAAGTGCTTTAACCATGCACTTCCTTGTTGGTTTAAGGAAAGTGGTGGTGCAGTGGTGCGTGTAGTACGCCATGAAACCGCTCGCGTTTGATTCCTGGCCATGGCTAACGTCAGTGAGTGTCCCAAACTGATCCTGGCCCTCTCTTCACCAACCATCCCCCATTACCCACACAGCATGGGCAGGCGTTCATATCCTACGTGGATTGACAAAGTGCTGTAAATTATTACGAATGTCCATCAGTGCATTGCATGAGACACCCACGTGTGTGTCTCCACCGTAAGGGCTCGGCTGTGAGCTACGTTTCATTTCGTGGTACTGCTGCGATAAGGGCACTCGACTACCATTTGGTAGGTTGTGAGCTGGAAGTTGACTCAGCCCATCATACTTTAGGGTCAATAAAGTATGTACAACTCTGTGGAAAGTCAAGAGTGTGTTTCTCGTGGCTGGGCTGGTACCCACCAAATTTAAATTTACATCACCCCACACACAGAAAGACAGACTGCTAGGGCAGGTGCGAATTGAAAGCAACTGTTAATGCCACCTAAGCACACAAGGGGAGTGGGTGTGAATGGCCACCTTTGTCTCCCAAGTGCTGTTTTCACATAGTACCAGGCACTCATTTAGTGCTGAGTTGACTCAGGGGAGGGAGAGGACATATTTAGCTATCACTTGCCACTGACATTATCCATGGGCAAGAACAGAACCCAGAAAACTGAGAATAAAGAATAGTGCGTAAACAGTTACACCACTACTCCCAATACTGCACCACTAAACGCACACACACTGTAATGCACAAAACAAAGATCCCCCGTATAGCCTTAACCGACTGTAGGGGCAAGTGCTGTTAGCGAGCACCTATGAAGGCCGGAACAGTACACGAGGGGGTGGGTGGCCAGCACCACGCCCGACCGCCTTTGTCTCCCCAGTGGCGATGTTTACACACCACGTACTCATTTCAGGCTGAGTCGACCTAGGGGAGGCCCAGGACCGGTTCAGATAATCGTCACTGGTGTTGGCCGTGAGCGGGAATCGAACTCGTGTCGCTAGGTTCATAGCCAGTCCCTCCAGAAAAACGCGGAGTTTTTTGGTGATTGTTGCGGGCAAAAATCGTTGATTATGCGGCACGTTTTCTTAAAAAATGCGATGGAATATGCGGGATATTTATGCAATTTTATGCGATTAAATTGCGGGAACTTGCAAAAATTGCGGGAACTTGCAAAAACTGCGGTTTGATGAAAAAGAGAAAAAAAAGTGATTCCCCCAACACCCTATTCACTAGGCTACTACTTTAATGTAAAGAGTCATTTCTTATTACTTCCTATGATAAGCAAGCATACTACATCACAGAAAGTGCTGGGAATATTTAAGTTCTCATCTTGTTTTATTTCAGACCTTAACAAACAGATGGCTCAAACTTACAAAACATTGAGTCGAACAAGTTCTGTAGCTTTACAAAATTAATATGCTACAACTTCTGTAAAAACGAATAAATAAAATATAAAAAAATAAAATGTGTGCTTTCTGTTTTACAGAGGTAGCTATACAAAACAGACATCTTCTGTTAAAATAAGTGTTTTCAGTGCACAGTAACGTAAGCAATACAGTAACAGTACAGTCTTACAGTAATGTAAATTTACATACTACTAACAAAAAAGTGCAATCTTACAACTGTAAAGTTGCATAAACTCTTCATCATGGTTTCATTGGCATCGCGGGGTTTGCAGCTTTTCAATGATGTTGCGTAATGAGTGACGTCACTTCATAACGTTCCCATGGCAACAGGGGAAATGGCTGCGCTTGTGTGAAGTAAACGCAACATTTTTCAACTTTCTGCTAAGATATATGTGACTTTTTGCAACGAAAATGCGGGGATTATGAAATCATGCAAGCCCGCATATTTTGCGCGCGGAAATCTGCAATTTATGCGGCGAAAGTGCGGCGTATTTGAAAAAACGCGCCCCCCGCATAAATATGCGGACTTTGGCTGATTTTGCGTGGAATCTTGCGATCGCATAATCGCGTTTTTCTGGAGGGACTGCATAGCGCAGCGCGCTAACCGCTTACACTATCGCTCCCCACACTCACACGCACAAATGCATCCATCCACACCTGCAAACTCGGGCATGCTGACACGCAAACACATGCGCGCGAAAACACATGTACACCTTCTATGCACACCGCCTTATCGCCCCGCATTCGGGTCAGCCACTTCTTACTAGGAGCTGCATTAATGTCCATTACGGGATGCTCATTCGAGGTGGCCGCTTGGCAGTTTGCCCGGCCTGCCTTTGTCTCCGCCGCCGTCAGAGCCGGCACTCATTTATTTCTGCGCGGATCGGTTGACCTGCAGCGCGCCATCGCTCACTCGCTCGCAGAAACGGCAATGTTAGTCCTTGCACGCCATCAACCCCCTTCGCCGACCCATCTTGCCTCGTATGTCGGTCGTATTATTACGTCAAATGAAATGCCTTTTACATTCATCATCATCCTCCCAACAGCTGTTAACAACAAATCATCATCAGTGTATGCAGTCAATCGCTTAGGCAAAAAAAAAACACGGTTGATTCTGTTTTTAATGAAACTGAATTGATTTTATGTGTCTTCCATATGTTTCATGTTATACACTGTATATCACAGCACTTATATATTTGTGCAAAGTAATTTTACAATATTTACTGTTTTATAGTCAATGCATTTTTCTCATGTATAGCACGTCAGGTTAATTATGTATATATCTGTAGGCATGCTATTAGTGGCTGTGGGTTGAGATGCGTTGTGAATTACATATGAGGAAGTTGATGATGATAATCATCATCACCACCATCATCAACTTTAAGCAGTCATCAGCAAACATCATAATATCAGTTATCAGCGATAACCATCATCATTGTAATGTTATCAATTGTGATCGGCAATCATCGTGCCCATTACTGCGATGTTTTTCTGGGTCATACTGCACGCGCGTTGTTCAGCACGATGTCTTGACGCGCTTCCCCTCGACGTGCTGGGAGCATTCTCCGGAAACCCGAATACCTATCGGAGAGCTACATCATTGTCAAATCAAACTTTACTTACACAGCGCAATTTGTGAAAAGAATGCAACACAAAGTGCTTCAAGGGACACATTTAAAGTGATTGACACAATGTAAAGAATGATAGATTGAAAAAAATACGTGACATAATAAACTAAAAGTGTCATTAAAAAAGCACAATAAACAAACAAGCAGAGCATCCTTATTAAAAGCCATTCTAAAAAGGTAAGTTTTAAGATTTCGTTTAAAAAACATTCACTGATTCTGATGCCCTCAGATCCTCAGGCAGGCCATTCTAAAGGTGAGGACCATAGACTCGAAAGGCTGCCTCCCCATACGTTTTGATTATCAGCAATTAGCACCATCAACAGCAGCATCAGCACCATCAACAGCAGCAGCATCAGCAGCAGCAACGTACCATCATCAATTGTCCACAATTTGAGACGGGCCTTGGTTTGCTCGTGCATGCGTCACCTTTGAAGGGACATTAACGTCAATCCTTACTTGTACCTCAGCAGGGACAAATAGCCCAGGGCACCGGGCAGCGTGCCCCCCCCCCACACACACACAGCCCTCTCCCTCCGCTGCCTATCACTTGCTGCAGAACGCAGCCCCCTGTGATAACAGCCATGTCAGCATGGAGAGGATTCCTTCCAGCAGTGAGCTGATGACAGCGATGATTAGGGAACGGCAGGTGCATGACTGCACTATCACCGCCCAACGGGAATACAGCCTCCCAGCTATTTGCGTTATGCAGCAGGCTGTGAGGTGGTCAGGAGATGGCAATACACAAAGTCGGTTTGTGATCTGCTTGCGTGGATTGTTTTCGGGATATCCCCCCTCACAGATGTGGACTTTTCCCCACAATTACAGTGACGCCCCGATTTACGGCTGCCCCCCTTTTTACGTCGTTTCGCGAATACGTCGTCACTTTTATCAAAACCACGACTGCACGTGACTTGCGTCGGCTCGACCCCGCACTCGCGTCGCTGGCAGCCTCATCCATCCTTTCTCGTGTCCGTCGCCTCTCAGCCATCGCCTCCACCTACTACCCTGTACACGAGCTACTTTGCGTCACGCATAAAGAAATGTACCGTACTCTAGAGTCCAACAGATTATTTACGTGCAGTGTTTTGGTAATTGTTATTAGTGTACTGTACATTATTGTACCCTGCATCATTTGTGTTAAAGTTTACTGCTGTACACGAGTGTTGAATATACTATGTTTTGTAATCCAATGGAGCGTTGTGGGTACGTCTAAAATGAAGATGCGCGTGTTAACATACAGCTTAAATGTACCCTCCGTTGTCTTTCGCTTTGATTTACATGATTATGATATTCGTCTTCGCACCCTTTAGGAACACATCCCCGACGTAAACCAGGGTGCTACCGCACATTCCTCGCGCATGCAAAATATTCATTGGAGACGTGGCCAAACCTACAAATGCAGGGATGTTTTAATATGTGTGGAGCATCTATAAGTCTCTTCTGAAAATAAATATGAACTAATGTCGAGTTATACCCAGGATTACGTTGGTGAATCCCAAGTCTCCCCACTAAGCTTGCGAGGTTTTTTTTCCCCGAACTTGGCAAATTTGGGCCATGATGGCAGCATAGAATGGAACGCGCTCCTTCGAGTGACATGATGGGATCGTTAGGATCCCACTGTGAGAGCAGACGGTGCGTATTTTACGGTTAATACACCTGCAGTGTTAACCAGTGCAGCTTTCTTGATTCGAACCGTGCACCTGTTGAACCCGGTGAAAACTCAAGAGAGACTACGGACAGCCGTATTTGCAAGAATGACCTGGGTAAACAATATGACAAGCAAAAAAAGAAATTTTCACAAAAACATGTACAACTGTATCACATGAAGAATTTCAAATATTGCTCACATAATTGCCTGCAGTGCAAATCAGCTCAGGCAAGATGACCTCCATTGTTATTACGACTATATTTTAAGAGCAATGCAAAAAGACTGCTAATTGGGAAACAAATTGTAACCTGGAATTAACACCTCCTGTATAATCAGCCCTTTACAAAGGGGGCTCTGCGATTCTGCTTTGGTGTAATGAATGGTCAGCAAACCGGACTTCCAATCCACAATTTGCTGTTTTGATCTTCTGGTGCAGCAGTTGAAATGATATTGCAAGTTTCTTAAATACCCCCACCACTGTCCATCCAGTGGTATCAATGAGCTGTGTTTACTGGCAGGTTGCGTGTGGTGGAATAAGCATGGGCACTCCCACCTCTTTCAAGACGTCTGAACAGCATGGAAGATTCAGTCAAATCACCCTGTAGAAGGGCTCTCTAGAGCTCCCTTTAGTCCCTTTAGTCTGTCAGCAGTGATGCGAGCAGGAAATTACAGGACTGCACCTTTACCTTTTATTAAAAAAAAATAGAAGCCTCATTGAGTCTCAAGACTTTTGTATCAGGAAGGTTTTACATTGGGATGATTGGCCACGTTTATTGAATATTTGGCATGTGTGAAGAAACCGGAGTACCCAGAGAAAGCCCGTATGGAAGAGGGAATCACTCGGAGCTCCGTATAAATATATTTGAGAATCAAATTCTGTACTCCATCTCTTAGCCACCTCGCAGCGCATGGCCACGTCGCTGCTAGAGACAATGGCTGATGGGAGGGAATGGCTGCCAAAAGGAGAAACGCACGCCTAAAGGGGGTGACCACCACGGTGGTGGAGTTATGAAATCGGCTCATGCAGAGGAGCGAGATGGACCGTTGCATTGTGGGACTGTTGAGAGATGGTGACAGAATGGGGAGTCCTCCATCCAGCAGTGGATGGCCCATGGCGCCAATGATGAATAATTGTATTAGTTTGCTTTTGTCATGACCCACTATGAATGCCAATTAAATGAATGGTAAATACATAGTTTAGTCGATGTGCTGTGGAAAAAAGGTCATCATCAGAGGAAGTATGAAAAAGAAAAGGCAGATGAAAGGGAGGTAGATATTTGGTTTGGTTGGAAGCTTCTAATTCGTTTTTAATTAGTATTTTTGCAAATGAGGTTAATTGCACACAGCAGGCTTGCCGAGATAGTTAAGGTGCTGTTGTGCGTTTGGGAAATTACCAGGGGGAGCTTTTGTTTGCGGATGGGATTTAAAATGATGAAGTTGGAAAAGAAAGTAAAAAGTTCATTGTGCTTGTGCAAAAAAAATGTTGATCAGGTTTTGGGAGAAAAAAAATGCATGTCTTTGTGGTTCAGTCTGTGTGTGCTGGCGCGTGTGGATGTGTGGTGTTAGGGTAGTGGTTTGCATACTGCGTTTTGAATCCGGCAAACCCGAGTTCGATTTCCGCTCGTGACCAATAACAGCGGCAAATATTTGGACCAGTCCTGGGCCTCACCTTGGTCGATGACGCAGCCTTAAATGAGTTGCCTGGTGTAATGTGTAAATATCAGCGGAGGCAAAGGCTTGGCTTGATTGGTGTTGGCCACCGATCCCTTCGTGCAATGTCCCATAAAGTATATTAATGGATATTTGTCTATGTTGCCTGTGTGTGTGTATGAGCTTGGGGAGCGGTAGTGTAGTGGTTAACGCGCTGCGCTATGAACCCGGCGACCCGGGTTCGATTCCCACTCACAGCTAACACCAGTGACGATTATATGAACCGGTCCTGGGCCTCTCCTAGGTCTACTCAGCCTCAAATGAGTACCTGGTGCGGTGTGTAAAACATCGCCACTGGGGAGACAAAGGCGATCAAGCGTGGTGCTGGCCACCCACCCCTTCGTGTACCGTTCCGGCCTTCATAGGTGCTCGCTAACAGAACTTGCCCCAACAGTCTGTTAAGGCTATACGGGGGATCTTTGTCTTTGTATGATCATGCCTGTGTGAGTGTCCCAGGAGCTATGAATGGATTAATTTATGTTGTTCCCTGCCGTGGTGTCTCATGCACTCTCTCCTGTTTTGTTCACTTTGCAGGACACTCATAAAGTTGTCGGACGCGATGCACGTTGCAAAGGTAAACGGCATTCTCTGCTGCGAAGCTGCATTTAAAATACATGTTGAAAAACAAATAACTGCAGATCAGTGTAAATGTTAAGGCGGTGTTGACGAGTCTAGAAATCTACCATTTGTGCTCCACACCCAATTCGAAAAATTAATGAAACATGACTGCTTTAAGACCAAACAATGTGCATTCAGTATTCCTAAACACCGCACCATATAATGTCGAATACTTGCAAATGTCACCAAATAGCTTTCTGTCAGAATTAATAAATTGATACTTGATATTAAACAGAACGATATTTAAGGTCGTGTGCCTGACATTGAATTGCTCACGTACACTATGAAACCCATTAAGCAAGTTCCCTTGAAAGTAGATGGTGAAGCAGTTCCCAGCCTTCGTAAACAGTGGCGTTATTTAAAATTCCCATCACAGCCAAGTGGGAGTGACACTCGTAAAGTGTGGTACAGTTGCAGTTGTGTAGGAATGTGAATTCTTAATTACATTGCCAGGGGTATGTGGCTTGCATGGGGTGCATGTGCGCCTTTGTATGCAGCGGCTATATTTGAGCACACATTATTATCAATCAGCCTCCATTCAAAGCATTAACAAAAGGCACTATTATTAGATGCTGGCATTAAAAAGAGATGATGCATATGTGGGTGCGCCATCCCGCCTTGGTTCACCTCAGTTGAACCATTTATTTTCCTCGGCATTGAATTTTTTGTAAAATAAAAAACCCCTTAGGCTTTAATAAAACGATAACAAAGCAACTATTAAAAATAAAAATACCAACAGCATGTGCATTGCCTCTTCTGGTTGTTATCCTCCTTACACAAAAAACCGAGAGAATAAATAGTTGTATTTACACGCAACACTTTCACTAATGATCCTCACCACTCCATATAGAATCGGTTTGTTTGTTTGTTTGTTTTTAAAAGCGCACGATCGCATTTGTTGTCTATTCAAGGAAGGGTCCACAGAGAGACTCTTTTCAAAGCTCTTTAAAGGAGTTTTAGAGGTAAAATATTTCTAGGATGGCTGCGGAGCACCTGCGCCAAAAGTAAAGTGGAACGTGAAGTGGTCTCAGATTTCTGACTGCAGAGATTATTAACGTACGTGCCCGTCATGGGAACGCACGTCATCGGAACGCACGTCATCGGAACGTACGTCATGGGAACGGAATTGGAAGAAAAAGGCCATGCGGGAGGGTGTAATGGCACAGTTTGGCACGCCAGGTATCATAAATGACGGTCGTATCGCTACGGTTCTTTGCAGTGAGTACAATGTCTTTAAACACAACGGCGCTATACCTCTATAAATAATACAGGGTGCTTAAAAAAATGTTAACACTTGCATGGAACTATCTTTTTAATGTGAAAAAGAATGGATAATACACTGTAACATGATGACAAATGTATTGTTAAAAGCTTTGAAAAGTCAAAGAGTCTCCACTTGTTCGCCATCATTGTCAACGCGTGCCTGGAATCTTCTCCCAGGTGGTCTCCAGAGCCCGGAGGCACATTTCTTGTGGTATTGTTGCAAATTCTCGAAACATTTTTTTGAAGCACGCTGTGTTAATGCCGAGCCGCTTGCGCGTTCCGAGATTCAGCGGTGACCGGGATCCACCTTGCAACTTGCAGACGGAACGGGAAAGGGTTAAACAAACGTAGCCACAACAGCTCCCCGTATGGACAGCATGGCTCACATGCTCAATAATGAAAAAACAATAACAAGCATGATTATTGTCGACAATGCAATTGTTGGTTTGTGTGTTTAAACACCACTGGGTTTCCAATGTGCGTTTTGGCTCAGGGTATTGTTTAAAAAGTTAAATAATAAAAATATCTGAAAAAGTCAATAGGATATATATTTTTTAAAGAAAATAACTTGTTTTTTTATTGCATTCAAGACCAGATCTGGTATCTATTTACCCATCCATAAAATATTGTTTAGAATTAATACACTTATAATGCTTTCTTATTACGGTACAACGTTGCATATCCGACCATTATTTGTCCGCCCTGACCAATTAACCGGCACAATTTGTGCGTGGTGTGTAACGGCCATTTTCTGTTCACCCGATCCTTCCCATTGCGTCAGATTCGTGACGTTTGACTGCATTTTGTGTAAGTAGACTGTATGTTCATACGTTTAATTGTAAATCCAGTGTATGTGCGTGTGCACATGATGTCAAGTCATAGTGTCTCCCTCATGAAAGCATGGAGTGGTGCTCATCTCCATTGGCAGCCCTGAGTTTGTGTACTTTCCACATTCCTATGACAAGGCAGTTTTTTTTTCCATTGGACAATCAATGCTCATTTTGCACAGAGCATACTTAGTTAAAAAAAAACATCTCACTCAGCGAATGATACTGACAAAGGGCATATTTATTGTGCATAATGGTGTGCATACTTCCTGTCTCATGCGGCTGTAATTCATCTTTTTCTGACACCTGCCCTGATTTCATTACTCTATCTCCCCTTTGGGCACAGCCCAGAGTGAGTTCACGGATACCCATGTCGTTTGAATCACTTGAAAACCATTATAAATGCATGAAAATTGCTTGAATTTGGAAGTTGAAGAACGTGCGCGCATAAAAGCACTTTAAGATAATTTCTGTGTGGCTCGACTTTGCCCATATTAATCTAGGATAACTTAAAATATATATATATATTTTGAACATTAAATAAATTATTTGTAGGTGGCTCGGGAGGAGACTAGTAATGTGCACGTCAGGGGCAATACGCCGGTACTGTTGAGATCCCAAAATCACGATCCAGGTAGATAGGTTGTCAACCTACTGCTGTACTGCTGCATGTTATTGCCAATCTCTGTATAATCCATCCAACCTGCCACACAGAGTGATGGATTACAACCGTGGGTCACCATACCAAGAGATTGATGGCTTCTAAAACATTAAATGTCTCTGTGTATATTATATAAAGTATAGTGTACACGATACATACGTACACCCTGCACACCTCCTGGATACACAATATGAGAGTAACACTTTGCAGGAAGTCACCAGTGGTCATCCTACACTTAGAATGGTGACTGCCATGGGAATTTGGAATTCATACCACTGGCTCTGGGGGATATGAACATCGCCCGATTTCTCATTTTCTAAAGCGGAAACTTTGACATGATGTTGGTCTCGTGCAGGAAGTGTTGACAAAAACTAACATGTTTAAGCGCAGAGACTCACGTACGTACATAAATAAATATGAATTTCAGTTGACTAATGTTCTGTTTGAAAAACAGGATCCATGTTATGCAATCAGAAACTTCAATACATCATATCATGCCTATTGATTTGCAGACCCAATGACTAAACCGGTGAGATGAATGGGCATTGTAGGCGGTGTTAATCAGTCTATTTTCTATCAAAACAGCAACCACCGCTAATGCCTGTGCTACTTCTGTGACCAGCACACGCCTCCTCATATCTATGAGACAATTACACATCCCCCAAAATAAATTGTGCAGTGCAGCCTGTACCATATCACAAACACATTGGCTCTGTTCAATATCTCAGTATTGCTGTTACAACAGCATAAGCTGGCTGTAAGCACACCTTATATTAGCTCAGTTCCCATATAAGCTACACATGCTTAGATTGCACTGATGCAGGCGGAAGTCGAATGGAAACTTCTGATACAAGGACACTTCTAATATAAGCACACAAAGCTTGGCTCGATGGGTTGTGCCTATTGCATTGAGCACTGAACATGCTTAGAAAATGTCCATGGTGATGTGGGGGACCAATATCGTGTATCCCATTATCCGGGGGGGGGGGTTAGGTGCGATTTTACTGCACTTGTCCTCAGGAGAATAACCCAGGTAGCTGCGTATAATTGGAATAATAGTGTCGCTGATTTATAGGAGTATTCCCAGATTCAACGGCTCCCACGGATAATAGAAGTCGCAGGTAATGGGTAATGAAAAGAGGAGTTCACCTGAAATAGCAACTACACTACCAATCAATGTAACGTATTTAAAACACGAATTAAAGAAAACAATATACAGTGATGCAATAATAGCACAATTTTCAGCAGCAGAGAATTCGACTCAGTTGGAGATTTTGAGTTCAAATCCCGGCCGTGTGTTGACTCAGCTTGTCATCATTCATGGATTGATACAATACGTACCAATTTGTGAAGAGCCAACAACGGTGGTCACCATTGTCCTCTGGAAGCACTGCTGTGTGACTTTACCGAAAGACCCAAAGAGTATGGGAGGGTTGAGTTACTGCCACCGGCTCGAGATCAGTGCCATCCCACGCTTGTCGATGGGGACACACTCTGGCTTTTAGGTACGGCGCAACGAACGGTAACATTGGCCACCTACGATACACAAGGGAGGAGTGGCGGCACAGTGGTTAGCTCACTGCGCCGTGAACCCATTCGTGAAAGTTCGATTCCCAACCCATGGCTAACATTTGTGGCGACTGATGTCTTAAAGGTCCAAACCCCTCCTTCACCAACCCGCACGGACCAGCAGAGTGAATTATGGTTCATCAAACAGGTCCTCATAACTGAAACGGCACAAAGAAGCCTTCATTCAGCAGTGGATTTATAAGCAGCCTGCTACCAACGGACTTCAGGACACCAAATTGCATGATGCAAGGCGACGTATTGCAGAGAGCTTTCATCATCTCGTTCCAGTTGTTACCGGAATGAGAGTGGACGGCTTCGTGGCCACACCGTGACCCTCGGATTAGCAAGCTCGTGGGAAGTGACACGTCGGAAACTAAAAGGCTCGCACAGTCCCAGGTGGGGGAGCAAACAGTCCTCCGTGTGCAACCGTCGAAAGCAAATTGGTCAGCAATAGGACTTCAAAAGAAAACTTAGCAAGAATCACAAGAGTAGCATCTTTGGGTCGTTTTAATTGGCCATCCCCATGACTGACTACGCGCCCGTAATTGATGCATTGTCGCCGCAAAGCCCGCCGCCAATTATTACGCATCACGGTAAATCCCCGCGCGGTGCGCAGAGGGCCGTGAGCGAGTGGCTGCGTGCTGATCTCGGCGTTTATTCAACCTGACCGAGGACGACGGTGTACGTTTTACTCGGACGGTGTCGTTTCCAAGCTCATGATGTCGACGCGCTTGTATTATTCCACTCGAGGCAAAGGACTGGGGGCTGCCACAATGTGCCTGATATAATTTCATCACAATTAGCCTTGGTCAACGCACAGATGCGCAATGGAACATTCAGACTGCAATCTGTATGGCTAAATGGGGATAATTTTTTTGTAGTTAGAACATATAACTATTGTACAATGGGTTCCCACGTGGTGAGAAAGATTATGAATAGTGTATCTAAAATAAATGGATGATCATGACAGAAATTAAGAATATGACTGACATACATTAAATGTTCTAGAAGGGTCAGCCAGCTGGAATTGGCAAATATAATGTTGAGTCTACGCTTGTCACTGTAAAAACTTGAAAACTATATATTGTTATTTTGGTCCTCCAAAAATTATGGCCTGGAGATGTATTGCATTCATTCATTGGGTAGAGTCTGTCGAAAGCCATACATGACTTGAAGTCATCTGCTAAACAATTAAATGTGTTCAATGTCCATTATCAAATATCATGTGACCCAACTGTTTGGGAGGATCTGGCAATCTACAGATGTTTGAGGACCGGTTCGAGACGTTATTTATTAAGGATTGTCTCTCGTATTCACACTCATTGCGGCTCTTGAAATCTTGAGATTTTTTTTTTACCAAATTCGAAAAAGTCTCTCTAATTGTTATTTTGGTTACTAACCCCTGGTCATGGTAAAGCTGATTGGAAGTAGGCAAAGCCCATTACCGAACTCTGTGTGAAATATGTATTAATATCATAGTAACCTAGAAAAACTTTCACTGGCTGGATTCCTGCCTGGCTGGCTGGTGCACGGCCAAGTGCGTGTGCATGTTGGTGACGTCACTGCGGGCAGGCAGGCAGGAGGAAGGATCATGTTTAAGGGATGCTGTTTCTTTTGAATTTGTTTTTGTCTAATAAGTTTGTCACTTACAAATACATTTTACAAATTATTTTCAGCGAAGTTAAGCATATTCCTTCCGAAAGCATACAGCCTTCCAGAATATGCCAGCAATAGCTGCTTTTGAATACCTGTAAATATTGGCCAAACACAAGGACTCAGTGTGGCTAGCAATACACACAATGCACAAGGTCAAGTTCATCTTGGAAAAGCCTAAGGCAGGATCAGATACCATCTTCCACTGATGTTCTGCAGTTGGCGTTTAACCCGGGTTACTGGGATCGCAGCTCAGCGTGCCAACAACTGTGCCACCAGTTTCCCAGACACACACACATTATTTACGATCAGATGAAAGCCTTTCAGATACAATGTATTTTTTCAGAAACGAAACCTGGGACATGTGAAGAATTTCCTGAAATGACCCCGTCACCTCGGAAAGCCCGACCTCTCTCTCTCTCTCAGCCATGAAGCTACTCAGCAGGCTGCAGGGCCACCTGGGAGCTGCTGCAGGTGCTTTGTTGTCAGGAGCGCCGCGAACGGCTGCCTCGGCAGCGCGCTCCGGTGTTTCAACTGCTGCGCGACCGGCCCGTGCGCTCGAGATGCGAGCAGACGTCGCGGGGATGGCTCCCACATCGTTCCGCTTTGTTCCGCTGTCGCCAGGGTGGGATGGAGGATCTGGTGGCGAGTGAACTCTGGACTCTGGGGCTCCACCTGGAGCACTACGTGCACCACCAGGAGGCCGAGAAGGTGGGTGCAGCACCCGTCAGTGATGACAAGGGGCTCAGCTCTCGTCAAGTTCTTTCTCCAAGTGGCATTGACTTGCTTAGCATGTCCTGTTAACATTATTTATATCAGGGTTTCCTGAACTCCAGTCCACGTGACCCACCACTCTACCATGCTACGTCGTTCCAATGTACTCCAATTCAAATACAAATTAAGTCGCTCCATGCGCCTGATAAGTGTTAATATCACACGTGACGCTCGAAGAAATTCACACTGTCTGCTGCACAGAGAAAACGTGTACTCCACACGCATACCAGGGGCTACATCTGAATCAGCTCTCTATTAACACAGACAGCATTAATTGCGTAGCGTTTATCAATCATCAGGCGCGAGCAGCGTGAAACAACTTAATTTGTATTTGAATGGGAGTAATTGGTAAACGCGGAAAGATGTATTGGCATGGTGGGTCACGTCAACGTGTTTGGGAAACCCTGACACATGTGCCGTGTATAAACTCAATCGGTTAGTTAGACTCCTGTATAGCTTTCTGATGTGCTGTTCAGTTCTACGCACTTGCTTACCAACCGAAAACACAAATACATTAAAGTCCACCTGAGACCCAATAAATGCGTCCTACCATCTCCTGGCCACCTCACAGTCTGCGCTCCCAAAAGCCGTGACACCTGACATGCATTGGTGACGAACTCATCCAAGTAGGGGGGGCAGCCCCTCCTTCCCTTTTGAGATACGACACAATCAGGTGCAATCAGGGTGATGTGGTTGTAGCTCGTGTGCACGGTTATGAAGCCCGCCGAATTATTGGCTCGTTGTATTCGGCTTTCACTTATTAAAGTATATCACCTGGAAAATCCCTTTGAGATGGAAAATCTCATTTGCAAGGATGTTCCAGGGTAGAGGGGCACACACACACACCTACTTCATATGAGGCCAGTGTATTTCGCCTGTATGTGCAGGCATTGAAATCGCACACGTATGCTCTGCATATGGTCAATTACGCGTTAACGTGATTGCAGCATGAGACTCAGAACCTGATTTTTTTTTAAATACGTAAACATAATTTGGGGTTCTAGAGTGTCTAAATATTTTGTTTACACAGCAGCTTGGCGAAGTATATTAAAGAGCCCGTTTCAGTATACATACCTGTCAACCCCTTATCAGCGCCTCCCTTATTACAGACAAATTCAGACCTTATTGGTCACCCCGTGCCCCTTATAAATCTCAATGTTCCTCCTACAAAGTCCCATCACAAGGGAGAAACACATACAAATAAGACCAACACAAATGTACCAATATTGAAACGGCTGTATGGGATTGGACCTGAAAACTCCATTTTCTTATACAATAATAGGGGTAAACCGTACAGGTTGACAGGTATGAGTATGGTGCTCAATATGCCCGCAGTGTTCTTGTAATGCTGTTACCGTGACATTACCCATTTACACTACTACATATATGGACTAGCTGCATTCAAAATCACTCCGATAATGAATGCTAAACAATGTAGACATTATTGACAGCCTTGGTGGCATCATTGCTAGTCTTTGTAAGCGTCCTTCATTAACACAAGAGAAGCAGTCATTTGTGGGGCTTTTATCTCCCCCCCCCCCCCGTGTAAGACGGGAAGGGCGGTGAAAAATCCATGCTAATAAGTAGCCACTTCAGGCTAATTACTCGCACATCGATTCCACACAGCTGCACGCGCCGCTTGTTACGCACGCACAGTGCTTTTACGGCATCTTAATTTTAAAGGCCATTAACCAGGTGAGGTGGTGATCACCTCTTGCATTACTACAATTACCCAAGCAAAGTCAAAGCTCTCCCTGTTCCAAGCGAGCAACAGGGCGGCACGCACCTCAGCAGCGTGGCCCTGGGTCAGTGGAGACAACTCCACATTCTCATTACGGGAGCTGGGTTTCTCCATAGAATGCCCACTGTTGAGTTTTCACAATACCAGAGGCCAAACGCCACAAGCCCAGGGGCCTTTGAGGTGGAAGCCAGTGTCAGGGCCAGTGTCAAGGCCAGTGTCAAGGCCAGTGTCAAGGCCAGTGACAAGGCCAGTCAAGGCCGGTTCCTCTAGGCCAAAGCAAGTGTCTCGGCTGGTGCCTCAAAGCCAAGTCATTGGCCGACGCCGTAACCCTGAGACCACGGTCTAGGGCAGGGGTCGGCAACCAAAATAACAAGAAGAGCCATTTCTTTACAATTCGGTACAAAATTCAGTATTTCAAGAGCCGCAATGCATCTGAGTACATACTGTACTCACGTACATATCGTCAAGAAGCAGCCCGTAAAGAGCCGCATGCGGCTCCGGAGCCGTAGGTTGCCGACCCCTGGTCTAGGGCAAGAGCTAAGACAATGTCCTCGAACCAGCTTCAAGGCCCAGGACTTGATGATCCAAGACCATCGCAGAGTAATACTCATGCTATTGACTGTGGAAGAACCATGGGTCAAGTTGGCCATAACTGGCATTTAAACTCGACTAAGTTGAGTTGATCACAGTACCACCCAGCTAGATATTGATTATATTGTACTTTTATTTATTGCCTTTCGTATTGATAACTACAAAGATATCCTACTTCAGAATATGATAGGATCTGGCCCACTGAACTTCTGCAAAAGCTGTCATGAGTCCTGCCGTGCTGAGAATGTGAACAACATCACCCTTCTTCTCAGAAACCTGCTTCCAAGTGAACATGAACAACAAGGTCAGCTCCTTGAAGATACAAACGAATGGACTGCCTCATGGGTTTGTTATTGCCCCCAGCACTCTTCAATATTTACATCAACGACCTACCGACTATAAAGTCACAATTATTTGTCTACGTGGATGACATCTGCATCGCAGTGGCCTGGCCATAGCAGCGGACTACTGCGGCAGATGGCTACGACAGCCAAGCACAATCAAGACCATTTGCAGTGTGCTCCACCTGCGTAACGCCAGAGCCACCTATGACGTCAAAGTGCACCTGAATGGCCAGTTGTTAAAGCACCACCCGAAGCCTGTGTTCCTTGGAGTGACGTTGGATACGAGTCTGACACCGTACCGTCCAGAAGGCAGCCAGCAAGTTGCGCTCGCGGCAGCCCAGCTGGCTAGCTCAACGTGGGGCGCTGGTGTCCCACACCCGTATGGACTCGATCAGCTCACAACAAATTGGTGGACACTTACAGGAGCTGATTGTCACCATGCAATCAGGAGAACCCCACTAACGTGGCTGCCAGTACTTTGCAACATATCCCCACCAAAAATCGGTCGCCAAGATACGACAAGGTATATGCGGCACCGGAGTTGCCCCTTCACGTCGATATCTTCAAGCCTCCACCCGTGCGTCTGAAGTCCCGACACCCAGTGTGGGTATTACTACAACCCGAAGACTCGAGTATGCGGGATACCCGCACTGCCTTGGGTGAGGAATGGAGATTTGTGTGCTTAACAAGGACCTCATCGGAGATCCGTCGGTCTAGATGCCTGGCTTCGACCTCCCAAGGTGCCAGTGCGTTTAGTTGAACTGCTTCCGGTGTGACCAGGGGATTTGTGCCGCTTCCGAACATCGATGGGGCGTAGTACGCGACAGCCGCCGCTGCGTGAATGCGGGGAGCAGGAGACCATGGTGCACATCGTCTCCGGCTGTGAAGTCCGTCAGGGTGTGCCGGGCGAACTGGTTGCCCTGCACGTGCTGCAGTAGTTTGGCTGTCACATGGGTCTGTGGCTCTGTGGGATGACGTCAACTCACAGAACATTGACACTTTTTTAAAAATCAATTTTTCTTATGTATCTGGTGCTCTAACAGTGTGAATGTCACACGTGAAATAATTCACTAAATCTTTTTTTTTTCTAAACTGTTGCGATGAGTGTTTTTTTTTTAGCGAGCACCTATCCAGGACAGCATAGCTCATAGGAAGGTGATGAGGCCAGTACAACAACACCAATGCGCATGCTCACACTGCATTTAGTGATAAATTTCGGCCTGAATCAACGAAGGGAAAGTCAAAACTTGGTTTAGGTACCATTTGCTACTGGCATTATACAGTTTGAAGAAGAGAATACAGTTTTATCAGGATCGTAGACCCATTCACTCACCACAGTGCCACTGTTCACCGTTTAAATACACGAAGTGTCAACTTAAGTGCAATGCAATACACGCAGACAAAATGCCAAGTGAAGTGTATTTACATATGTGCGTAGTACATACGTACACACATTCATTCACATGTACGCACGACGTAAGAACATAACGGAATGAAATCGACGGATAGTCTGTTGCTCAATCAAGTGCAAAGAAAGCAGGATCATAAAAAAAGATTTCACCAACATTTATCGGTGCCATATAAAGCTTTAAAGTGTAAATGCACTAAGTTCACTGTAAGATATAATGTGTCTTTGCTACGTGAGTTATGAAACAAATCGAGAGAGATTGAGTGCAAGCTTAAAGATAGCACTATGAATTTGTACTTCATAAATGTATGAATACCAAAAGAAAAGTGAATTTTAGTAAATTAAAATAAGTAAGGCCCACATGCTGGTTTTTATGGATTATTGTGGCTCTGATATATTGAAATGAGATATTGAACATTTTTAATCTTGTGACCGCTCGTGAAATTTATACCCCACTGCTTTCATTGAGGTCTATAATTCTCAGTGCGCTTCCTTAACAATTTAAAGGCACAAAATCACCTTTCTGTTCTCGAAAATTATGCACAGGCTGAAGCAGCTGCATGCCCTCCATCAGCGGGATTGACATCTAAGCCTTTGGACAAGTCAGCCCGTGCATGGCTTCTCATACAACACTTACCACTACTATATGTCCCACACGAGGCAGATTGTGGCCGCTAAGGCCCTTCCCAAAACCCACGAGAGAGATTCTATGTATTTGAGGTACGAGGTTTTTGGTCAATTCACCTGAAATGCGACCACTGTGCACAGCAGGTGATATAGGCGGCTGTGGGACTCCGTGGTTGTGCATAGGGTAGTGCAGCGCAGCACATTGTTCTGTACAGTACTTTCATGTTCCCACAGCTATGATGTCTTCACCTATTCAGATGAACCCGTTTGGTGAAGAAGAGTCCAGTGTGTAATCCCCACGAGCTATTTGATGTGGGGAAGCCCTCATTAAACAGTCGATTGACCAAGTGCTGGCTGGATGCAGACTTGCCTCAACTGCATGGAGTGACATTGCTTCCACGATGCATTTACCAACCCTGCGTTGTGGTCACGTTTCCATTAAATATGAACTCAAACTAGTATGCAATGACAAATGTAAATGTTTCGGAAAGTAATGATACAATCAATGAAAGCAACCGCTCCGAATGCATTGTAAGCGAAGGGATCAATTTTAATACAGCGTTGTTATTCCAATGTATCTGATAACAAATGACTAAAGTGGGATTACACACAGCGATCACCCCCACCGACTGACAGACTAATGAGCCGGTCACTCTTGCAAATAACACTATCGGGCATCTCTCGAGATCTCGCCTGATTAAACAAAATCAGATATACACTGGGAAGGAGCAGTGCGCGCAGCGGTTAAGCGCGTGACACTGCACACACCAGTGACTTGAATTCGATTCCTGGCCACGGCTAGCATCAGTGGCGAGTGATATCCGGACCATTTTTTTGGGGTCCCCCCAACCCACACATGGTGACGTCAAACAAATCCCCGTGACTGACACGACATGAGGACGCCTTCATCCAGCAGCGGATTAACATAAGGCTGAAAGTTATCATTTACATTACTCAAGAATATATCGTCGTAAATGTATTTTAGTCGTTCAGGACAGGGCAGCCTCATCACGTCACTAGAATAGAAACAGGCCCAGCTTTCGTCTCACCTGATGAATTTGCGTGTACAACAGTTGCCCTTTCAGAGTTAAACTCGCATGTGAATGTAAACGATTGTTTAGCATTGCAGAGACAAGCACCCAGGCCTGATAGTTGAACGTAAATAATTAAAACTCAAAATATCACACAATTTTGGGAGTTCATCGATTTTTAAGTAAAAACGATAAAAGTTTTATGTTCTGCACATTGTGCAGTAACTACATTGGTGGAATTGAACAAGCCATTTCAATGCTCCCATGAGCAGTGATGGTAGCAGCTGCCACCATTAGTCAGTGTTCTACCTGCATATGCAATGTAACTGTGTGCATGTGTGTGTACGTATTTGGGGAGCGGTAGTGTAGCGGTTATCACGCTGTGCTACGAACCTGGCGGACAAGAGTTCGAATCCCGCTCACGGCCAACCCCTGTGACCATTATCTGAACTGGTCCCGGGCCTACACTAGATCGACTCGGTCTCAAATGAGTACCTGGTGCAGTGTGTAAACATCATCGGCACTGGGGAGACAAAGGCGGCCGGGCATGGTGCTGGCCACCCATCTCGTGTGCCGTGCGGGCCTTCATAGGTGCTAGCAAACAGCACTTGCCCCAACAATCTGTTACAAGCTGTACAGGGGATCTTTGCTACTGGTAGGAACCTCCTGGTTACACCAGCCCACAGGGGATTATTGTGTCCGTCGTGCAGGGAGGGACTGGGTGGGGAGGGAGGGGCTGGGTGGAGAGGGGAGGGTGGGGCTTGGTGGGGAGGGTGGGGAGGGGCTGGGTGGGGAGGGTGGGGAGGGGTTGGGAGGGGTGGGGCTGGGTGGGGAGGGGTGGGGTGGGGAGGGGTGGGGCTGGGTGGGGCTGGGTGGGGCTGGGTGGGGCTGGGTGGGGCTGGGTGGGGCTGGGTGGGGAGGGGCTGGTCACCCCGTGGTGTGCTTTTAAAACTCAACGTTTAACCTACTCACGCCGGCTTGTGCCCGCCCTCACAGTCGGGCATATTTGCGGAATCCACCACGCCGCCGTTCACCCTGGCCATTGACCGAGCAACCAACGTTCCCACCAGCTCCCTCCGCAGGAATGTGTTTTTTTTTCAACGTATTAAAATTAACGTGTGCATGGACACAAGATCGTGTGAACTCATCTTTAGGTCTTCTTGGTTCTTTTGGTAAAGTCATGTAGACGTGAAATAATAAAATAATACAAAATAAAACAATAACATTCTCACGACGTTTCGATTGCAACACAAGCAATCATCAGGTGTGAAAAGCAAAGCAAGACATTTCACACCTGATGATGATTGCTCGTGTTGCAATCGAAACATCATGAGAATTTAATTGTTGTATCTTTTTATTGATATTTTTTCCTTCGATGTGACTTTACCGAAAGAACCAAGAATATGAATCCCTGCAGTCACGAAAGCTTTAAAACAAAATTTCATCTTTACGTGTTCGTGTGGGGAGCGACAGCCAGGATTCGATTCTCAGCCATGGATAACATCAGTGACCAACGGGTATCAGAAGTAGCCCCAGACCTTCCCTGGGTTCACAGCAGAGGTGTGGACTCGAGTCATGTGACTTGGACTCGAGTCAGACTCGAGTCATGAATTTGATGACTTGCGACTCGACTTGGACTTGCATAACAATGACTTTGTCCCACCTATGAGATGTGGACTCGAGTCATGTGACTTGGACTCGAGTCAGACTCGAGTCATGAATTTGATGACTTGCGACTCGACTTGGACTTGCATAACAATGATTTTGTCCCACCTCTGGTTCACAGCATTAAATGAGTACCTGGTGCTGTATGTAAATATCAGCCCTGAGCTTACAGCCCCCTTGTGCAATGTTCTGGCCATAAGAGGTGGTCACAAACAGCATTACCACAAAAATGTATGTGGTCACATGCGGAATCTTGTCTTCACGTGTACATTTAGCAGTGACAGTGGCATAGTAAATAAAACACTGCCCAAACACCTTGGCAACGTCGTTTCAAAATTTGTGTGGATGTGCACTTGAATGTATCCGTGAACATGGATTCACACGCTCATACGCACATAAAGGAAGTCCTCCCTACACCATTTCTGTCATGGCGGTTGTTTGACTGTACTTCACCACGCTGGTGGTGTGGGGGGGGGACTCAGGACAGGTTCAAACATCACTCACCACAGATCTTATTCAAGGTTGTAAATTCCATCGAAGGGTCATTGGGTTCATGAGACGGTGCGACGAGCCGCTGTGCAACTGTTCCCCACCCGACATGAATATGATTGAGGTTTATTAATAACCAGGTCAGAGTCCACGTTGAGACGCAAGATAAACAAGAACATGACACAACCGTCAGGGCAAGGAAGACAATGTTTTCACACTATTATCTGGGCAAGTAGTTGCACGCGCACGTGAATGCTGTCTGTGCATGCGGTGGTGGCAAAGCGGAGGTGGAGCGGTTAGCGAACCGCACTTCGAATCCGGCGACCCGAGTTCAACTTGTTTTGGGCCTTCCCTAGGTCTTAAAATGAGTACCTGGTGCGGTGTGTAAACATCAACATCGGGGAAACAAAGGTGGGCGGGTCTGCTGTTGGCCTCTCACCCCCTCGTGTATCGTGCCAACTCTAATAGGTGCTCACTAATAGCAGTTGCCCCAACGGTCTCTGAAAGCGAGACGGGGAATATATGTCTTAGTGTGCGAGGACGTTACCGTTTGTGTCCATCTATGTGTACGTGAGTGCGTGTGTCTGTTCGCGTGTGAGCTTGTGCATTCGTGTGCGCGTGAACATTCACACGTGTGTGAGCGCACGTGTGTCAATGCGCGCGCATGTCAATGCGCTCGTGTCCTGTGCTCATCTCACAGGAGATGCTGTTCAGGAGGACATGCCGGCTCATTGACGTTGAGAACGCTTCACGTGCGCTCGACAAGGCCAAGCCAGCCAAGAAGCCAGCCGTGAGTGCCCATCCCCATACACACACATTGCATCGCCAAGGCCAAGTGATATACGTGAATAATAATAGTACTAATTAACAACCCTTTCACAATTCTCTGCTGGATGAAGGCCTCCCCACGCTATGTCAGTCAAGGGGTCCAGGATTAGTTCAGATATCATTTTCCACAGATGTTAGCTGTGGTTGGGAAACTCATGTTTATCTACGCCGAAGACAGAATTACATGCCGAGGTCTTGAATGATTTCTTTTTTCATTCCTGTTGCTCTATGCGCCGGTACCGTTCCCGTTCTGCTGTAATGTGCACTGATGCCTATTTTATTGAGGGCGATATTGGCACGTAAACTAAAGGCTGATTGATTGGGCATGTATAGTCTCACTATTACAATGCTCTATTGAGCAACTGCGGTGCTTAACGCCATTAGCAGGCCTAAGACAGTGTTAAAATTCCACATTCTTAAGGCCGAGATAATTTTCCTCTGAACAACTACCGTGGAAAGCTTCCCCATGTAGTGGAGTCTCAATAAGTACGAACTGCTGTGACATGTGGATCAGAAATATGGACACAGACGAAGAAGATGAAACAAAAGCTCAAGTTGAACAGATGCATGCTTGGGTATTACACTGAGGAACAGAATGAGGAACACATCGATCAAAGAAAAAACACAAACCGCAACGGTTGAGTGATCAAATCAGCTCTTGCCTCTACATTGTAGGCCAGTGAGAGATGGTGACAGTTTGGGGAGGCCTTCATCCAGCAGTATTTGTCCAATGTTGATGGTATAGTTTCATAAAAAGTGTGAATTTTACCGACCCAGAATGAAAATGATGACGATGTTGATGATTATTCTTTTTTTACAGTGAGGACTTTGAAAGATGATCTTTTACTGATCATACTTATCTAGGAATGCCCTCTTTATTAGATAACTTTAAACCTATGTCTACAATAGGTTTGCTGATCGACTGTAACTAGGATTTGAGTTAAGAACTCTGTAAATATAGGAAAATGAACGTTTATCTTGGCATGACAAGTAAACTATTTATACGTGCACTCACAAGCACACGCCAAAGGATATTTCTAAAAAAACTGAACACAATCTTGTTATGTTTTTCAATCTCTGTGTGTCGGCAATATTAGAATTGTTTATAAATCCCATACGATCAAGAATAATCTCGGGAGACACGCTGCAGCACATCCCCAAGATAAGACCCCACGCTTTTATTTTAAGTGGAACAGATTATAGACATTAAACCCTTGATTTCAGACCAGATGGGCTGTAGAAATGGATGACGATAGCCGAATTTCCAACATATAACCTTTTGTCCACTGCTTGCTGAAAATGTGTTTCCCTGCCGCGTGAACACAAACTCAGGGCAGCCTTGCTTTGCCAAAGAGCCTTTGTCTGGCCATCCAAGCGCCCAACTATGGGGAATATGCGAGATGCAAGCAGCATAAATTCAATGGGGGGGGGGGGGGGGGTCCTAGATCCCTAGCGACGGTACAAATTGGTGGGGCAGGTTTCCTGTCTCTTGGGAAGAATATGAAGAGAAGAAAAGTGTGTACACCGGCGTGCAGTTTTATCTTCACACCACTTGCAGGGTGTCTCATTTCGCTGTGCTGCCCCAGGTTTTCGTGAGATGCACGAGTGGTGTTTGTGCCATAGATTACCTTGCCATTTTCATTTTCCACAGAAAGCCCTTGTCATTATTATGTGTACGTTTTCAATTTGTTTGTTTATAATTGGTCATGCTGTAGAATGCAAAAATTGCCTGGATTGAGGCCAATCAGCCAGAGGCATGCATATTAAACATTGAGCAATCGGGTTGGGATATAATGAGCATCATTTTTTTTGCTTTGAGTGCACATGCGCAACAAAGACAAAGACCCCCATATAGCCTTTGCAGACGGTTGGGGTGGCCAGCACCACGCCATGTCGCCTTTTACTCCCCAGTGGCGATGTTTACACACTACACCAGGTACTCATTTGAGGCTGAGTCGATCTAGGGGAGGCTCATGACCAGTTCGCATATTCGTCACCGATGTTGGCCGTGAGCGGGAATCGAACTCGGGCCGCCGGGTTCGTAGCGCAGTGCACTAACCACTACACGCGCAACACACAACAACAACAACCGCCATTCGCCACTAAGTGGCGGTGACGTCACCACGACGTGTGGCGCAACAAACGCACACAGACACACAAACATGGGGCAAGTGCTCTGTGAGAGAGTTCACCTCACGGTCTGCACCACAAACAAGTGAATCAGGAGGTGACACCACGCATCTCCAGCCCAACTCTGTCTAATTACCATTGCCAACAGTGCCATGGTGAGATACTCATTGGCCACTCGTGCTCTGCACGAATAAAATTATATAATTAAACCTGTGTGGCTGCTAACATGATGCAATGTTTCAAGTGTCACGTTTATTTTGGTTAACCAGATGAGAGCCAAAATACCGCCATGGTCTCATTTTGGAAAGACTGACCTGGGGCATTCGTCTGCCAGTAGGAGGCGATGATGCTATAATCCACGTTGAGTCATTCACTACCCTGTCACCCCCCCCCCCCCAAAGGTACAGTACACATATGTATCTCACGTGAATATATATGTGCATACAATTAGAATGCATTTCATTCCTAAGTCATGATCGATTGGAATTAAATTGCATTCCACTTTCTATTGAAGACCCAGTGCTGAATTTAACGTGACAACAACAGCTGCTACAGGTCATCAGCTGTGGGTCCAGAGGGTGCATGCTTATATGAAGCATTGCCAAACCCTCAACCCTCCCCATAACAAGTCACAAATTGGACAATTCTGCCGAAGCATACTCTGGCGTGGCATGCTCCACTTTCCACAACGGGTGCCCATTCAATCATCAAACCTGGGACTGACGATCAGGCACCCGCGAGCCCCTAACTCCCACGGGCGTCACAGTCCCACGTGTCCCTGTAAACACAAACCGTGAGTGAAAGTCTGCCACCCTGCCGGCATGGTTATGTATTGAGCGCAGTTCTATGGAACAGCACAATTGAACTGAAATCAACCAAGTTCATTGGTGTGGTGTGTCGCAGTCAGGGAAAGCAAAATTTGAATCATAATATTTATACTGGAGGAATCTGATGAGCTATGAAGCTCTTTTTCACAGATGGACAGTCGAGGATGGTCAGACAGTTACAACAAACAATACAAAAAAACACGATAGAAATGCAAATTATAGGAAAGGTAGGCAAATAAATAAAAAAATATGCTAACAATTTTTACCAGGTAAAGCCCACTGACCTATTAGCTTCATTTTCAGAAGCGATCTGGCCACAAATGATAGCTCAACGAAATGGCATATCACGTGTAAATTTATAGCGGTAAAATTATATAATGGCATATTTCTAAATGGGGAGGGTAAAAAACCGGAGGACACAGAGAAAAAATCCACGCAACCACGCGGAGAACACGCAAACTCCAAATATACAAGTGTCGGGGATGGGATCGAACCCACGACCTTCTGCATACCAGCCGAGCAAGATAACATTATAATGCGACGAAAGTTAAGCAAATGGCGCCTGGTTTCATATGAGTCCGAGACAACATTTAATGAATACTCTGTGATGCTGCACCCTGAAGTGGCCTGCAAGCTTTACGCTACCCTTTGCATATTTCCAGAGTGAAACATTTGGACAGCGCTAGTGCACATTTTAGCATTCCTCCTAACGTTTCAAACGAGGCTCCCAATGCAACCCGCACGGGGATGTTTATCCCACACCATTATAGCACGGTTGGCTACGTACGGTGCGAAAGAATGTCAACATACATACATAGATTGCCCATTTAAGGAATGTGACTTTAAACTTAATCATAATCATCTGAAACATATCATAGTGAGCATTATCTATGGTAAAATGGCGAATCCTTGTATATGTACAGTTGGTTGTGATTCCTGCCCATACACACCAGTGGCAAAATATATCTAGCTAAAATTAGCACTTGGTGCGGTGTTAAAACATTCGCAATGGGGAGACAAAGGCAGACAAATGGTTAAGACCCAACTATCACAGAACATGCGCTGCTGACCTAAATAGATGCCCATGAACTACACTTGCCCCATCAGTCGACACAGTGTAGATGTATGTGTGTGTTCGTGTGTGTACGTGTGCCTCTGTGGGGGGCAGTGACACAGTGGTAAGCACCCTGCGCTATGAACCCAGCGACCTGAGTGAGATTCCTGCTCACGGCCAACACAAGTGACGATTTTCTGAACCGGTCTTAGGTCTCCCGAAATTCGTCTCGGCCTCGAATGAGTACTTGGTGCGGTGTGTAGACATCGCCGCTGGGGAGACAAAGGCGGCCGGGCGTGGTGCTGTGCCGTGCCAGCCTTCATAGATGCTCACTAACAGCACTTGCCCCAACAGTTTGTATGGCTATGGGAGTGTGGTCTTGTCTTTGTATATATATGCATGTCTGTGTAGGTAGTAGTTACTTGCAAACAGCACTTGTCTGCAAATGGGGATCTTCATCATTGCGAGTGTGTGTGTGCTACCAATGATGTGTGTGTGTGCTACCAACGATTGTGTGTGTGCTAACAACGGTGTGTGTGTGCTACCAATGATGTGTGTGTGTGCTACCAAGGATGTGTGTGTGTGTGCTACCAACGATCTGTGTGTGTGTGCTACCGACGATGTGTGTGTGTGTGTGCTACCAAGGATGTGTGTGTGTGTGTTACCAACGATGTGTGTGTGTGTGCTACCAACGATGTGTGTGTGCTACCAACGGTGTGTGTGCGTATGCTACCAAAGATTGTCTGTGCACGCTTGTGTCTGTCTACACGTATCCCTAGAACTTGCTCTTGGTACCAACCGTACCAACACCCTATGTGCAGTGCTTGGCGGTAGTACATGCTTGATAGCAGCACTTGTGCTTACGTTCGCTCTCGGGCTAAATGGGAAATCTTTGTGTGTGTCCTGCATCATCTGCGTGCGTGCACGTGTGTGTGCTTGGGTGCGCGCGCCTGTCCAATGCTTGCTCAATACATCTTGCAAAGAGCGCGCGTTTCGCAAGGTAACATCTCACTTTCATTGGATCCTGTGGCTGTTGCAGAAGCAGCAGTAGTTTTCCAGAGCGCCGTGACTGCATTAGGCATGAATCATTATATATATGTACACACCTTTTCCCATTATGCCGTCACAGAGCCAAAAACATTTTTATGCGATCCCATTGCCTTATGCTTCGCAGGCAGAGGAGGTGAAAAAAGAGGCTGAAAAGGCACTCGAGGAGATAACGGCGACAGCCAGGAGCGAGGTATTGGCACGCGTTTGAGCTTTTAATATTCTCATTTATGCACTGGTACCAGGGCAATGTGAATAGATTAAATCTGTAATGGCTTTACTCAACGACACAACACAACATTTTCAACAATAACAAATAATGCGTTTTCGTTTTTCTCAACCCCCCCCTCCTCCGCCACAGTAACTTTGGAAAGCCATAGGAGCTCATAAAGAGCAGGCATTCTTTCATTAAAATTCTAAAGGATACCAAGATAAAGTGTAGTAATTTCTCAAAGGTCGTTTGTTGCGGTAGAAATCGTCAAACTTGTTTTTGTGTATATTTGTGAAAACATCAGAGTGGCAGCACAGTGGTAATAATTGCGCCTCGCAGCAAGAAGAGCCTCAGTTCGATTCACGAATCAGGCACCTTTTTGCGTGGAGTTTGTATGTTCCTCCCTCTGTTCCGCATGGGTTTCCTCAGGGTTCTCCGGATTCCTCCCATAGATACAAAATAAAAGAATAAAATGTAACCGTTATTTGTTCAAACATCCCAATGCTGAAAACGTGGTCGGACCCTCCTGCAACAAAAAATACCGTGAGTCTTAGTGAGGCTTATCTGAGTCCAACAAGCAAAATAATAACACTCATCAGTATGCAAAAGTAGTATTTGTGTGAAGTATACTCTCTTGAAATTAAAATTAATTTTTACAAATTTTGAAATTAAAATTAATTTTAATAAATTTTATTTTCATTTTTTACCTACGTGACTTTACCGAAAGAACTAAGAGTATGAATTCTTGCAGTCACGAAAGCTTCAAATCTAGAATTTGTGTGAAGCTTGATTTGAAGCTTTCGTGACTGCAGGAAACCATACTTTTTGGTTTTTCGGTAAAGTCACCACTGCAGATAGGCAGAATAACTCAAAATACTGACACTGTAATAGTCATTTATTACTCAGGAATACCTCACGGGAGTCCACAAGTTTAATTTGAAGGACGTACTCGGAGGCTTCGCCAATTTCTTATTGAATGTTTCAGTATGCGTCACGACACAAGAATTCCCAGAGAAACCCATGCATATGTGACGGGATAACACTCAAAATCTGCAAAGCTTTGTAATTAGTTAATTGCTGTACTGTAACCTTATAAAGGCCATACTCTTAGGTTTTTTCGGTAAAGTCACGTAGGTACAAAATAATAAAAATAAAATTATAATAAATGAAAATAATTTAGGTAAAGAATGATTTATTTTCATGTATTATTATTATTATTATTTTTTACCTACGTGACTTTACCGAAAAACCTAAGAGTATGATTCCTTGCAGTCACGAAAGCTTCAAATCTAGAACTTATAAAGGCCGCCACGTAGCCCCGCTGGTGGGTGTCTTATGGTGATCTCTGCATAATTAACCAACTCGACTCGTAAGGGTTAGCTCAAATTCGTGGAGTACCACTTAAAATACGATCAGAATCTTGATTTACACTGGAGTATTGCAATGAGCTATAAAGCTATTTTTCACAGATGTCCAGATTACTAAACTTTAGCAACATTATGGGGATGTTGTCAAAGTGGTGGCATGGTGAGCGCACTGGATTTGCAATGAAGGTCGCTGGTTCAATCTCCTAGGCCTACAGTTGAACCACGTGATCATAACAGCCCCCCCCCCCAACCTCTGTCTACCCAGACATATAAATGGGCACTCTACAGACAGTTATAGTGGTGGAGTACATTTGTGGTGGAGTAAATGTGGTTCCCCCAGCTCTTCCAGGATGTTTGGCCAGAGCGTGGAAAGTAAGCCCAAATATAAATAGCGGAGCTCTCGAGAGCTTCCTGAAGTTCTTCCGCCAGCGGTGGCATGAACAAGGCATTTTAGGGTTGTTTCTTTACCTTTTACGAGCATTGTATGCTTGGCTCTGTGGTAATAATGCTTGAGTCAGAACCAAACTGTTGCAAGTTCAATCCCTTATCAGGGGTTGATTTGAAATATCCTATAATCCCTCTAAGGTCAACAAAATGAATACTGCTTTGTAGGATGTCCACAGTGGTTGCATTATGGAACCAACTGTTCCCTGGCATATGGATGTGGAATTTTCACCACTGATTAAGAGCCTCTATCACAGATGAGCATTGTGCAATGCTCATTTAACACTTTTAATATTGATTACGGGACCATGGAATATGTTTTCAAATGTAATCTGGCATTTGTTAATGTGATGGCATTAATGTGATTTCAGTCTCTGCTCCAAAAAGGAAATGGCCAAACATCCCAAGCAGGATCCTCTTGAGAAAGAGTCTTGAGACTCAATGGCTGTCAAACTGTGGTGTGCAGGAGCGCGGGATGATTGATAATTAATTGAGCAACGCTGTGTGTGTGCTTGTCGTGGCTTAGATCGACGCGTACCGGAGCCACAGAGGAGCGGCCGGCCTAGATGCGCTCTCCAGTTTTGCGAAAGCACAGGCCAAGGTGGCCAAAGACGTCCTGGGGACCTTCCAGGAAGAGCTGGAACGGTTCAGGAAACTCTGAGAACCACCCGCTTCAAGAAGCTCTCGCCGGGCAATCATCGGACAATCCGTCATTAACTTCGCTATTCAGAAGCACCAAAGAAGATATAAAAACACGCATATATATATTTTAAAAAATCCACTTCTCAATTGGCGGTGCAGTCATTAAGTTTCCAGCGATTACAAATGCAGGCCTGATTGATTAAGGCTCGTCAAGGTGTTTCATCAGTGAGGACTATTGTTCACGCGTTTATGCCGACACACGGATTAATTATGCCGCATTTATGCAGCCAATAATGTGGGTGTCTTCGTGTTTCACAAATTTCACGCAATTATTCCTTCTCTCACTTCATAATTTCTGAATAATGTATTTTGGTCTTTCTGAAATGACCTTCACAATGTCAATGTTTAATGCGCTTGTACAACATTTTTTTTATTGGAATCGAAGCAAGTTTTAAGCAATGGAGTTTTAGTTTTTCCCCACCAAGAAGTTACGTAAAATATGCACTACAATTAAAGAGTCCTCAAATCTGTATATTTAAAAAGTGGAAATGCATTTTTGTTCCATAATCATTGGCCATAAATCAATATTGTTTACAGCCCTGAGCCAGTAGTGGAAATCCAAAATACAACTACTCACTATTGTCTTCCTACAAAGGGGTACCTATTTTAGAGAGACCCAGAACGATGAATGGCTGTGCCTTCCCCTAACTGGGGTTTGAATTCACACTTCCAACTTATAAGCCGTCCACTTTAATCGCAGCACCACCTGGCTGAATCACAATGGATACTGTGTGCATTATAGTAAGCCACAATCTACAAGTTACTCTTAAGTATACATTTTTTTATGGACAACCTTTGAACAACACAAGTCCATATTAAAGTTTGAAAATGTAGTATTATGTATTCATTTCAATATGAAAATGTAAAAAATGTATGTAAGAAAAATGTGTTAACTCTCAAATCCTATCTCTGAGCTTGAATGCATCGGAGTTGTCATTCCACTCTTCGAGATCCATGCACAATTGCATCAAGCGATCCCATAATCCATCATACATTGCAACATCGGTGCGGTGTGTTTACTCTCGAGATCCTGCCCTGGTGTAAGAGTTCATACACTGGACTTGCAATCCAGAATTCACCAGTTCAACTTCCCGGCATGGCAGTCAAAAGAATGGGCCAGTTGTTTCTGAAATTCCAACCACCCACCCACCCACCACGGTACTGTCCACCCAGCAGTATAAATGGGTTCATCACAGTATGTTGATCGGCAGATCAGGGTGGGGTTAAGTGTGGGTACTTCGTCATCTTCCAAGCTGTCTGACTCGTGTGGAAGAGTAGACCAAATCTCCTCTCAAGCGGCTCTCGAGCTTTCTCTTGAGGAGCCCCTTCTACAGAAGTGGTGTCAGTAAGGGCTGCACCTTCACCTTTCACATTTGCTTCATATGCTTAACCTTGGACTCCTAAATGCCAATTTAACCGCAATGAATCTTGGGGAGCTGAACGGAGTTCAAAATGACTTCCAAACAAAACAACTAGTTGTTAAAGACCTAACGCAGAAGATCCCTCTGTGTTCGATCTTCCATGGAGCTCATGCTCCACCCTAAACCGCATCCGCACAAACTGGCAGATGAGGATACCTGATGCACAAATGGAAAAAAAAAACCTCTCCAATAGTGTGCGATTGTGGTCATTCAGAACAGAACAACGTATAACGACACAATGCCCGATCCACAAATATGAAGGAGACATCACGGCGATACCTACTCTTCTGCTTCTGACGCGGTTATCTGGCTTGATCAGCTGCATGTGAAATTGCAGTCGTCGATCTGCATCTACATCAGCAGCCGTACAAAAAAAGAAGATTTGTTCCGACTGCACAAAAAGTGGGATTCACAACATGGTTCTTTGGGAGTGGGTCTGGAAAATGAGTTTCAAAAATTTCTCACTACAGGGTGCCAACATCACAGCAATGCCCAAATTTTGGGGACTTTTCAAAAAGCACATTTTTCTCTTTTCATTCTCTGTTTTTCTAGGTTCAGAGATTGTTCAATTTAATCAACTTTCCATTCAGTTTAAATTCATATACAGGGGGGATGCTTTTTAAGCTCTCAGCATGTCTCTAAACCGAGCAACAGCACTGGAATATAATCTTCCCGAGGGAAAAAACAGTGCCCGTGGCATGCTTTTGAAAATGATGAAATATTCCTCGCATAAATCACACACACATCTGTGTGAAATCGCGACTTTTTTTGTCTTTTCCCAGAATTTGACATTGGTTATTACCGACATGATGTCAAATGAAAAATAATCCCATCTGAACACTCGCAGAGCAGACTACCCATCGCATATTTCAAAACATTTCATAGAAGGAGGTACCGAAGAAGGAGATACCAAAGACCTCATTTCTAAAATCTCTCCAAGCAACCTCTTTTCTGCACCATGGGGCAGGACTTTCCCACCCACCCTTCTGCAGATAAATGTTTGTCACATGGCAGGCAAACCGGTATTTTTAATTCTCGGCTGGAATTTAGCCAAATTCAGTACAAACCCACAATTTAGTTGAACGTTTTATTGCGCAGTCATGGGTAAACCAAGTTAAGGCCATCAACTCAAAATACTTCAGAGCCCAGTTTAATGATGGGCGGCTGTCCAAATACAACCCGAGGATCTCAGCTGATACCAGCTCCGCACTGAGACCTTGGAGCCAAACCAGCCACATCTACAGTGAGGGAAAAAAGTATTTGATCCCCTGCTGATTTTGTACGTTTGCCCACTGACAAAGAAATGATCAGTCTATAATTTTAATGGTAGGTTTATTTGAACAGTGAGAGACAGAATAACAACAACAAAATCCAGAAAAACGCATGTCAAAAATGTTAGAAATTGATTTGCATTTTAATGAGGGAAATAAGTATTTGACCCCTCTCAATCAGAAAGATTTCTGGCTCCTAGGTGTCTTTTATACAGGTGAAGTACCGGTAATTACGCTGGACACCCAGGTTGAGGCACACGTATCTTTATTACAAGTTGTCGGTACAGGACAGCACTAGAGGGGGTAGCGGCCCCCTCACCCGGATAACTGGGGATACACTCTAGCTAATCCTGACCTACCCCCAAGTCCTCCACTAACGGGCTAGGGGAGGCTAACTGGCCCGACACTGGTGAGTCGGGCTACGGTCTCCGGAGTCCCAGGGTACTGACCCTGGTTCACGGAACCACGCCTCTGGCTCGATCCTCCGCAGCCCTTACAAGGGCGGCGTCGAGGGGAGTCCAGGGCTTCTAACTAGAGGATCTTCCTTCTTCCTCCTTCGTTCCCAGACTGAGCCACGAGCTCTCTCTGTCCTCCCCCTTTATACCCCCCCATCAGGATCACAACCCCCCAGGCTGCCTGATGCGGACGTCGCTGCGGGCACCCCCCCGTGTACTCCCGGAGCTCCGCCCACTGTGTTTGTTCCCCGTTGGATCTTATGCACCTACAACCCTCCCGTAACAGCCCTACACAGGTAACAAGCTGAGATTAGGAGCACACTCCTAAAGGGAGTGCTCCTAATCTCAGCTTGTTACCTGTATAGAAGAAACCTGTTCACAGAAGCAATCAATCAGAATCCAAACTCTCCACCATGGCCAATACCAAAGAGCTCTCCAAGGATGTCAGGGACAAGATTGTAGACCTACACAAGGCTGGAATGGGCTACAAGACCATCGCCAAGCAGCTTGGTGAGAAGGTGACAACAGTTGGTGCGATTATTCGCAAATGGAAGAAACACAAAGGAACTGTCAATCTACCTCGGCCTGGGGTTCCATGCAAGATCTCACCTCGTGGAGTTACAATGATCATGAAAACGGTGAGGAATTAGCCCAGAACTACACGGGAGGATCTTGTCAATGATCTCAAGGCAGCTGGGACCATAGTCACCAAGAAAACAGTTGGTAACACACTATGCCGTGAAGGACTGAAATCCTGCAGCGCCCGCAAGGTCCCCCTGCTCAAGAAAGCACATATACATGCCCGTCTGAAGTTTTCCAATGAACATCTGAATGATTCAGAGGACAACTGGATGAAAGTGTTGTGGTCAGATGAGACCAAAATGGAGCTATTTTGCATCAACTCAACTCGCCGTGTTTGGAGGAGGAGGAATGCTGCCTATGACCCCAAGAACACCATCCCCACCGTCAAACATGGAGGTGGAAACATTATGCTTTGGGGGTGTTTCTATGCTAAGGGAACAGGACAACTTCACCGCATCAAAGGGACGATGGACATGGCCATGTACCATCAAATCTTGGGTGAGTACCTCCTTCCCTCAGCCAGGGCATTGAAAATGGGTCGCGGATGGGTATTCCAGCATGACAATGACCCAAAACACACGGCCAAGGGAACAAAGGAGTGGCTCAAGAAGAAGCACATTAAGGTCCTGGAGTGGCTTAGCCAGTCTCCAGACCTTAATACCATAGAAAATCTGTGGAGGGAGCTGAAGGTTCGAGTTGCCAAATGTCAGCCTCGAAACCTTAATGACTTGGAGAAGATCTGCAAAGAGGAGTGGGACAAAATCCTTCCTGAGATGTGTGCAAACCTGGTGGCCAACTACAAAAAATGTCTGATCTCTGTGATTGCCAACAAGGGTTTTGCCACCAAGTACTAAGTCATGTTTTGCAGAGGGGTCAAATACGTATTTCCCTCATTGAAATGCCAATCAATTTATAAAACATTTTACATGCGTTTTTCTGGATTTTGTTGTTGTTATTCTGTCTCTCACTGTTCAGATAAACCTACCATTAAAATTATAGACTGATCATTTCTTTGTCAGTGGGCAAACGTACAAAATCAGCAGGGGATCAAATACTTTTTTCCCTCACTGTATTTGATTTGAGAGAGAGAGAGAGAGGTTATTTATTTCAGCAGGAAGGGTCCTATAAGTTGTTAGGCTCTGTCGCATTGGCGTCCTGCGACGGTACAAATGTTATCCAGTACAGATCTTAGTTACAATCACGGTTAAATAGGGCGCGATACAAACGGCAAGTATCGGTACGTGCTTTACATGTTAAGGGAATAAGGAACTGGTAAAACAAAAATGTTAAACACAAAGCGTGACTAAATAATTTTACAAACAAAACATTGAGTCCATCATGACGTGTTAAATACAGCACACGAGCGGCACAGCAGGTGCAGCCTGGGCATGCTGTCTGCACGCGTTGTTCGCCGTTTCACTTTTCAGTGAATACGCCGAGTACAGCCAACACCACCACCACCTGCCCACACTTGCTGCTTCAACCACTGGCCGCGAAGTGTGATCACCGACTCAGCTGCGACGCGTGCCGTCTATCCCGACGACAACCTGCGGGGACCCCAACCACAACACCACGAGTGGGAAGCAGTGATCAACTGATCACTTCTTCAACAAGTCCCCTGGTTTTAGATTGAATATAGCTAGAAATTAAGATAATTTAATGGTTTGTATTATTTTATTTTATTTAGCTAGACTTGCTTGGGACGTTTGCACGCGGAATGAAATCCGAGTAAACGGGATAACAGACCAAAAAATCCACACGTAGGCGAGTGGCCTACTTGCTCTACTGCCTGAAATGAAAACCAACGACGGCGCCATCCCACCTGTCATGGCAAGTGGCGGATTTTGCTCGTGACGCACTCGTGGACGAGCTTGTGAATGGTCGCGGATAACACCTGGGGGGGGCTCGCCACGTGAGGCTGGGAGATCGAAACATCAAGTACCCGACGAGGCAGTAGAGCAAGTAGGCCACTCGCCTACGTTGGGATTTTTTTGATTTGTTATCTCGTTTACTCGGATTTCATTCCGCGTGCAAACGTGCCAAGCAAGTCTAGCTGAATAAAATGAAAACAAACGATTAACTTAAATTCTATCTATTTTCAATTGACTGACGGATGAGCGCCCATTACGGTCATGGTGGACCCTTATCACCACCCCCCGCCACATTGGTCAACGTAGGTTGGCGAAGTGAGCAAGGGGAGAGCAGGGCCTGCTCTGGTGTCACTCACCACCGATGTTAACCGTGGCCGGGAATAGAATTTGGGTCACCGGATTCACGGTGGAGCGTGCTCTACCAACTGTGCCACTGCATAATGAGACTCGATGAGGCTTTCCCGAGTAAATTATTATTATTATCGGACATTGCACCGAGCCTCAATTTATCCACCCAGAAGGTGATTAAGTGCACACATAAACATGTCATGAGTTTATCCCCAGTGTGCATAAGGTTAAATAATACAGCGTCATAAAAGCCACATTTATATGCACATGTATGTCGATGTAAAGTAGGAAGAATAGTGGTGCACAGTGGTGCATTCATAAGCACACTGCCCCGATGAACCTGATAACCTGAGCTCGATCACTGGTCCCGGCTAACATCAGTGGTGAAAGATATCCGAAATGGTCCTGGGTAGCCCCTTTCATTCACCCGCACTAACCAGCGTGGTGAAGTATGGTCAAACAACCCTCATCGCCGACACCGTGTGGGAAGGGCTTCATCCACCGATGTATTGGCAATGGGTTGTAAACTTTTACTTCATTTAAAAAAAAATATCAGCAACTGGGCTTGAGCTGGACAAATAACTAGAGGGTATTGTAGCCGGTGGCCGAGGCTAGCAGCGGAATGGCAGCCAAAGGAGGGAGAAACACCTGACAGGTTTCCCACTATGGAGAAGTAGCAATGAAATCGGCAAAAAAATAGTTATGTCTTTTTTAAAATATTTAAATAATGATTACTCATTTACCAGGTGCTTTAGTACAGTGTAATTTCTGCACAAGATCACACGTTCTTTCAACCATGTTATTTCATCTTTTCTGCGTACCCATTATGTGTGTAGCCTCTTCAATGGTGAAATCGTCGAAGCCATTAAGGGCCAGTGACTTCATTTTCTGGGAGGTATAACTCGTAATTTTTAGTTGTCGTCTAATGGCACATTTACAGCAGTAGGCCTTGTAGTTAAAGAACCCATTGAACATGAACGAAGCTGTAATGTCTCCCTATGCAGGAAATGAAATGCTATACGAATATATTTTGGTAATTTGTACCCTTTAAAAATTAGCGCAGCATTGCACAAAATGGATGTTTGATTGCTTTTGTGTGCACACTTTCATAAATAACCCTGCACTGCAGGAATCTATTTCAATAATAGATGTGTTTGTATGGACGTATGCCTCTGCGTGCCTGCGTGTGTGCTTTTATTTCAGTACCCATGCTAAGGAAATCAATGTAAGTGAAATTAATGCTATGTAGGGTGGCTGTGACACTGGCAATTAAATGCTGAAATAAGGTTGACGAAAAAAAGATACACCCTCTTATGGGTATATCACACCATCACCTGTCCAGAATAACTTATAATCTTCTTTATAATTGGCTTCTGTGAAAAAGGCGCACCTTATTTATTGTGCAAAATCTCCCAGTGTGCACAAGCAGGCACACGTTATTCACTTTCAATTCCTCAAACCGCCAGGATTCAAGATTAAGGCAGACGCGTACTTTTTATACGTATAAAGGAACAACACGCAAACAAAAACACATTTGTCCACAACACTGCCGGCCTTAAAATGAAAATGAAATTTAACAGGCCACGTTTTGATCAATGGCCTTTGCCCACAGCACCTCGAGAGGCCAAAGATATAGAGGCATAGGCTTGTTTAGATTGTTTACATCAACTTATTTTGCTTATTTCATTTACACCGTTGTCATGATGTACTCTGTCACGCAAGGTGGATGAATACCCCTGGACAACAAAGTCGGATGTGCGTCCCCCCGCCAGCAAGGCGCTGCGTACACCTGCGCCTTGCACAGACACGGCACACACACACATTGTTGTTGGGTTGCAGGGTATTTATCACACAAATACTTTACATGTCAGCATTGTCATTGGTCATAATCAATCCACTGTTAGATAAAAGCATCCCCCCCCCAAGCTGTCATCATCTCTCACGGTCCTACAATACGACAATCCATTAAGCTGCTCTCTCGCTGGCCGTTGTGAAAAATAGGGCAAAATTACCACGTGGGGGATCTCGAGTGGAGGCCTTTCCGCCAGCAGGGGCGTGAGCAAACAATTACAGGGCTGCAACCTTTAGGTTTTGCAAAAAAAAATATTGATTGCATGTGAAGCATTATTTTCAATGTGATTGTTTTTGCCCTGATTTCTATTTGTTTTTTTTATTTTACGTGATTGTGTTTGTCAATGTGGGTGACCCAGGTCATTCTTGCGAATGAGACTCATCCTGGTCTCGTGAGTTCTCGCTTTGTTAAACAAAATGAATGTGAAACTTTAAATTTGGCACCAAAATGACGTAAGAAAGTTACAAAAAATGCACTCGCTTTCTTTGCGGCGATTCTGGTTTCAGTTATTTATTTTTTCGTGTTTAAAATTCAATTTTGAAACAGAGTGGAAATAAAAACGCTGCCGTGAAAATCCACCCACACAAAGGCAAGACATTAAGCATGAAAGAGGCGTCTTATGTCTGCATTATGGTTTCTGTTTCAAAATAGCGGCGGCATTAATACGTAATGGCCTCCATTTGAATAAAACAGCTCACCCATCATTACCCGCACAGTTATGGCCTATCGGTATTATGTTACAAATATTACTTGTCCTGGGGAAAAAAGTATATATATAGCGAGAGAGATAAAACATAAAACCTGTTCAATGTATGTCCATACAAATAACTCAACAATTTACAAGCATCTTTGCAACCATGCAAAATCAACAACTTGCAGCCTGCTGCCAATCCACTGCTGGATGAAGGTCACCCCATGCCATGCCAGTTATGGGAGTCGTTTGACCATACTTCACTGCTGTGCTAAGTGCAGGATAGTGAAGGGGGGGGCCGACCTGTTCACTGCGACCAGGAATCCGTAGTGACTTCACGATCTTCTTGGTTCTTTCAGTAAAGTCACGTAGAAGGGAAATAATAAAAACAAATATCATAAAATAATTCTCACGACGTTTCGGCCACAACGCAAGCAGCCGTCCTTAGGTGAAGAACAGGTCTGTCGGGAAGACAGCGTCTGCTTGCGTCGTGAGAATTATTTTATTATATATATATTTTTTATTTTATTATTTACCTTCTACGTCACTTTACCGAAAGAACCAAGAAGATGAATCCCTGCAGTCACGAAAGCTTTAAATCGAAATTTGACTTCACGATGTTAAAGGCTCTACTCTCTCAACCCACACACACCGTTACGTTGCACTTTTTTACTCTATTTAAAAGGCGCGTTCTCTCCTGTACTGATTGCCTGCAAGAAGTCAACAGCTGACATCCCTTACCAAAGGAATATTGAGTGTCCACGACCAGCTCAGATATGGCTAAGAGAAATGGTCACTGTCCCTTCACTCAAAAAGCACATGGTGACAATTTACCGTGTATATATCACTTATCGATCGTCTTGTTGAAGCTCTCTGGTGTCTTTTAGGGTGGCCGGGGCTACCTCTAGGTTGACTCGACAGAAAATGAGGAAACGGTGAAAGCGGCGTGTGAACGTGAGCGATGGTGAGAGCAACATGTTTGCTGCCCGGTGCTCCACTCGTTGTTGTGAGCACCGCTCATCCACCCTTCGCTGTTGTAGTAATGTTCATGTGCCTCCTCCATTAGAGTCCGATTTTGATATTGCTGGTACCAGTCTTCGGTAAGTGCACACAGCTCCATATCCTCCTGTACCACATCAGCCCATCTCTTCTCTAGGCCATGCCGCGCCCATTTAGCCCCTCTATCCAGCATGCGGAGGCTGGGCATGCGGGCTATATGACCCAGCCAACAGTCTTATCTGCCAAAGCAGCTTGCCGATGGGACTGTGTCCAGATATTTCGAGGATTTGTAAGCTCACACAATCCTGCCTGGTTAAGCACAGGATGGATCATAGGCAGGTCAGCCTGAATATTCCTAACCACCGCAGATGTTCCATTTGAGGGGTCCACGTTTTGCAAGCATAGAGAAGGGAGGTCATAACTGTGGCCAAGAAGAGCCAATGCTTTGTGTGGAGCGACAGATCAGGTGGCTTCCACACAGCGTTATGCAGCTGATGACAAGGCAGTGCTTCCTGCCTCCCTACTGATTCGGAGTAACACCACTGTCAAACTACAGCTGGTTAAAGCACACTGCCCAGGTACGGAAGCTTTTCCATTCTCTCCACAATTGCCCCATTACTCATAGGGAGTTGAGGTGGGGGGTGTTATCAGGATTGGCTACGTACAGTGCGAAAGAAGTTCAATATACTTAAGTACATTACACAAAATGCCCAGACAGGTGCTAGTTTTTGTGTGGCTGATAGGAAGGCCCCACCACTTAGTGGCACGCTCCAGGTTCAGCAGCAGAGGCCCCAACTTCTCGGAGTGAGCAGCAATTGCCAGATCATCAGCATGGCTGACCAACAGGGAGTCATCCTGCAACCACACCCTGAGCCTCGATCAGACTCCCATTGTATCTGTACCAGATGGAAAGTCCTCTGGTATAGCCATGGAAAGCGTCTCGAACTACGTAGTCGAAAAATATGTAAAATAATGTAGGAGCCAGAGGACATCACCGTAGCACCCCAAGGTGAATATGGAATGGCTCGTACTCTCGGCCAAGTATGTTAACCTGGGCCTGGCCACCATCGTGAAGGTACTTAATGATTGATCATCTATTACAAAGAAGACTAAGACAAATATCCCTGTATAGCCTTACCAACCTTTTGGGGCAAGTCCTGTTTGCGAGCACCTCTGAAGGCCAGCACAGTACACGAGTGGCGATGTTGATACACAACACCAGGTACTCATGAGGCTGAGCCGACCTAGGGGAGGCCCAGAACCAGTTCAGCGAATCGTCATCTACTACAAACATCCACGTAATTTTTTTGTGCTTGATAATTGGTTGTTTACCCTTCTATCTGGCAACAAAACTGACACCTTTTTACAAGGAGTCATGTTTGCATAGACCGCAATACCTGCAGTCATAATACAAACAAAAGACATAACTCTGATAATGTGCACTGTCCTTGAAGTTGATTGGTCCACACCCGAGACAGCTTTCCTTGTATTATGACTGCAGGTATTGCGGTCTATGTGTAGTGGTGGTGTTGACGTGCGCCGACAGTGATGGATCACGGGGCGGCACGGGGTGCGGGGTTGGGCACGCATGTGGGCGTGGTGTGGACGCGCGCGCGGGAGTGAGAGATCACGGGGCGGCGCGGCGTGAGTGGTGAGGCGCGCTGACACTGTGGGAAAAGAGGATCGTAGCCAGCGCCCAGTGATTGGTCAAATGGGATGGATGCTCTCAACGACGTCCGCAGGAGGTGTATTAAGGGGGACGCGCGAGAGCACTCAGGGTTGTTGTTAACCAGTTGAAGATCGAAGACGGAGTGAAGAGGTAGTGCCCTGAGACCCCTAGTCCCGCTGTCCTTGTTGGGACCGGGGCCCTGTGTGGCTCGGAGGCGAGACTGTGGGACCCGTGGTCCGACGCCCATGTGGGTCGGGACTGTGGGACCCAGAGTCGAGAGGGACACCCCGGCTGGGTGTGTTCCGAGAGGCTACGGGGCGTAAGAGCCCGTGTTGGTGTAGCCAGGAGAACCGTGTGGGGTAGGCTGGTGTTAGCCACCCGTGTAGCTAAGGGGTGTTAGTCACCCGAGTAGCTAAGTGGGTGTTAGTCACCCGAGTAGCTAAGTGGGTGTTAGTCACCCGAGTAACTAAGTGGGTGTTAGTCACCCGAGTAACCAAGTGGGTGTTAGTCACCCGAGTAACCAAGTGGGTGTTAGTCACCCGAGTAACCAAGTGGGTGTTAGTCACCCGAGTAACCAAGTGGGTGTTAGTCACCCGAGTAACCAAGTGGGTGTTAGTCACCCGAGTAACTACAGTGGGTGTTAGTCACCTGTGTAACGAAGTTGGTGAATAAAAGAGTGTGCTACCCGTGAAGTCGTCTCCCGCCGAGTTACTACATTACAACTGGCGTCAGAAGTAAACCTGTCTTCTAGAAGAATGGATACTAGGACGACTACCCGTACCCACGAGCGAGATCGGGAAGACGACGGCGTACCGGAGACACCAACCTCGGGAGGAGAGGACGAGGAGTTGCCGCCGATGCAGCACTTCGCGGCGATGGCCGACGCTCCGCTCGCCTCCGACACCAGCCTACAGGACGCACACTCCCGCCTGGCGGAGTTGCTGCTCGCCGCCGCTGCAGTTTTGGCGGAGATCTCCGTTCCAGCGGGCGGAGGGACAGCTGCGGGGTTGGAGGAGGCGGCGCGGCTGGAGGGATCCCGCCAGAAGGCGCTTCGCGCCAAAAGTTTTGAAGTTGGCGCCGTTTTTGAGGGTCCGCCATTAATTGGCGGGAAGCGCGGACACCACGTGGGCGGTGAGCTCCACTCAGAGCGGCCCGCGTCATCGGCACGCGCCGGAGCTCTCCATTATGCGCCTGCAGACGGAGCCGACATTTTATACAACCACAGCGGCGCGCGGGAAAATTGTTTCGACGACGACGACGACCGGGTCCTCCAGCAACGCTTGCCCGCGCTGTCGGCGTTCAAGGCAGACGGGGGCGACTGGGGAGCCTTCCAACGAAGGTTCCTCGCACATCAAGAAATGTCGGGGTGGTCCGACACCACTGCCCTGCGCGCGCTGCCAGCGATGCTCGACGACGACGCGCTTGCAGCCTTCACATCGGCCCCTAGGTCGTCCCGCTCAACGCTCCAGGCCGCGCTACACCTAATGGCTAAAGTGTTCGGGCCGCCCTCGACCTGTCGCCACCAGTTCTACGATCGGCGAAAGGTGGTTGGAGAAACAACGCCCGCCTATCGCACGGCGCTGCTCGCCCTGGCGGACGCAGCTTTTCCCCGCATGGACAAGGAGGGGAAGGACGCCATGGTGACGGAGCAGCTGTTGGCGTTAGCTCACGGCTTGGGAGTCCCCATCAATACGGCGGACGAAATGGACATCTGCTCCCTGGGGATTGCCACGAGTATTCACGCATACGAGGTCCTCAAGCGCAAGCCGACGGTCATCTGCGCATCGGCGGGGAACGCGGCAGTGGCTGCTACGGTCGCCGAGCCTCAGCCTGCTGCGGCTCGGGAGGAGGCCTTCACTGTATCGAGACCGGGGGAGTGGAGAACGGGAGGTCGTTCGCCCACACGTTCATCCCGCAAGCTGGAGCAACCGAAACCTACGACGTCCCTCGTCGTCTGCTACAACTGCGGCCTTCGGGGTCACGTCGCAGCCGGGTGCCGGGCTCCGCGTCAGCGCGCCACGGGACCACGTCCGGACGACGACCGGGGCCACAAGTCATCGCAACTAAACCCGGCAAGTCGCGGCACCTCACACGCTCGGTCCCCATACACGGCACGTTCGGGTCACCGCTTGGCGGTGCGGGGACCGCATAAGGGTACCGGGGGTTCGGTTCGGCGAGGAGGGTTCGTACACGGCCCGGAAGCAGTCGAATGGTCCGAATTGGCCCACAGGATGGTGGCTGCGTCGGCCGGGTCGTCCGTGGTAACGGGGTTTATTGACGGGGTTGAGGTCCGGGTGCTTGTGGACACGGGTGCGTCGGCCACTATCATTTCGGACCTTATCTATAACATTCTTCCCGTCCAATGTCGACCCCTTCTGCCGGTGGACGTACCATTTTACGCGGCGAACGGGGGATCCCTGGGAATCATCGGCCAGATTCGGGCGACTATTTGTATTGGCGATATCAAATTGGCGGGTCCTATTTTTGTATCATCATCGCTGGCCGTTCCTTGTTTACTAGGTACGGACTTTCTGTCCAAAATGCCCATCAAAATTCTCATAGATCAAGCCTGCATTGAGCTTCCATCGGGACGGCGGGTTGCGTTTTTGACGAGCCCTACTAAAATACGCACGGTTTGTGTGACGGTGCAGGCGCTGGCAACTCGGACTGTACGGGTGCCCCCGGGATCGCAAATGTTGGTACCCCTTCGGTTGAGAAAACCCCTCGGGGTGGATGCGGGGGCACAGGGAGTTCTGTTGGGGCCGTCTAACAGAGCCAAAGGGGGCCTCGACTTAGCGGTAGCTCAGACCATGGTGAGGGGGGACAGTGAGCCGTTCGTTATGGTCCTGAATACGGGGTCACGGCCGGCCGTAATTACACAGGGAACGGTGCTGGCTCACGCCGCGCCGCTACCCGTCAAGGAACAGCTCGTTGCTCACGCGGGATTGAGTGCCGATACGCATCCTCAAAGTAAGGAGGGGACAGAGTGGGTGGACTCGTTGTGTGCCGGGTCTAGTAACCTGTCCAGTGTGCAGTTGGGAGCATTGAGGGGCTTGCTACTCGAGTTTGCTGACGTGTTTAGCAGTCACAAGTACGATATTGGCTGCACAGACCTGTTGCGCCACCACAATGCTACGGGGGACGCGGCTCCTATTCGACAGAATCCCTTCCGACTCAGCCCAGCCGAGAAGGAGCATGTGCAGTCGGCGGTTAATGACATGTTGGCGGCCGACATCATTTCGCCCTCTTCCAGTCCGTGGGGTGCTCCTATCGTCCTAGTTAAAAAACAGGACGGGTCCTTGCGGTTCTGTGTCGATTTCCGCCGCCTAAACAAAATCTCTATGGCCGATGCGTATCCGCTCCCCAGGATGGATGAGTCGCTGGATGCCTTGGCGGGAGCACAGTTTTTTTCGACGCTCGATCTGCTGTCGGGATTTTGGCAATTGCCCCTCGATAACGAATCAAAACCTTAAACCGCTTTCCGGACGCCGGGAGGCCTATTTGAATTCAACCAATTGCCCATGGGCTTACATTCCGCTCCCGCCACGTTCCAGAGGCTCATGGAATTGGTTTTGTCGGGCCTCCAATGGGACACCTGTTTGATTTACCTCGATGATATCATCGTTTTCAGCCGGACTTTTGAGGAGCACCTCCAGCGTCTGAGAGCGGTGTTCCTCAGGATGCGTTCCGCTAAGCTTAAATTTAAACCGGCTAAATGTTTTCTGCTCCGGGAATCGGTCAGGTACTTGGGCCATATCGTTAGTCGTTCAGGGATCTCGACAGACCCTGCTAAGACGCACTGCGTCAGCTCATGGCCAACGCCAACCTCGGTCACTGAAGTCCGCAGCTTCATAGGATTCGCCTCCTATTACCGTCGTTTTGTCAAGCAGTTTGCCACCATAGCCAGGCCCCTGCACGCTTTGACGGCTAAAGGTGTGCGGTTTCACTGGGGGCCGGAAGAGGAGGCTGCGTTCTGCTCCCTTCGTGACGCCTTGGTGCAGGCTCCCCCCTTGTGTTACCCCGATTTCACGCAACCGTTTTTGCTCGACACGGATGCCAGTAACACGGGTATCGGGGGAGTGCTCTCACAGGTGGTCGGGGGGGTCGAACGGGTGGTCGCCTACGGTAGCAGGGTTCTGTCCCCTGCGGAACAACGCTACTGTGTGACACGTCGTGAATTGCTGGCGATTGTGTTTTTTATACAGCAATTCAGGCCGTATCTTTACGGCCGTCATTTTATGGTTCGTACGGACCATGCGGCTCTCCAGTACGCTATGCGGGTGGCGCAGCCATCCGGCCAATTGTCCCGATGGTTGGAGGTCCTTCAGGACTACCAATTCACGACGATTTACCGCAAGGGATTGCGCCACTCGAACGCGGATGCCTTGTCGCGGTTGCCGCCGCGCACGGAATGCGCATGTCTGCTGGGATCGGCGCGGTGTAAACCCCCTGTCGCCGTCCCCGCGGAAGTTGTGCTCACCGCCACTGATACTACGGGGGTCGACGCTCCCACGGGGAGGGACTCGCTGTTAGCGTTGCCTCTCATCGAGTGGGGCCGTCTCCAAATGGCCGACAACTCCCTACTCACGCTACGTCGGAAGGTTGACGCTCCCGAGGGAGGGGAAACGCGGGTCGGTTCCTGGGTGTGCAGACAGGGCCTCTTGATGAAGTGGGACAACATGTCCCGGCGTCACGCGCTCGTTGTGCCATTTGCTATGCGGGGTAGGGTCGTTCTGGCTGCTCATGAACGACTCATGCATCTGGGTTTTCACAAAACGCTCGCCCTAATCCAGCGAGACTATTATTGGCCGGGGATGGGCAACGACGTGGCGAACATTCTTAAGGGATGTGTAAGGTGCGCCCAAAGGAAGCCGCCACCAGTAGCGGCTAATCCACCGCTGCAATCCATTCAGGTTTCGCGCACAAACGAATTGGTTGCGTTAGACATCTTGGGGCCCTTTCCCGCTACACCTAGGGGGAATAAGTTCCTGCTGGTTGGCGTAGAGTACTTCACCCGCTGGCCTATGGCGTGGCCACTCGCCAACCAGTCGGCTGCGGCAGTGGCGGACGCCTTTGTCCAAGGTTATGTTTTGGACAAGGGCGCCCCTGAACGCTTGCTGACGGACCAAGGGAAGAATTTTTCGAGCGTTTTGTTGCGCGAGGTGTGCGACCTGTTGGGTACAAAGAAAGTGCGTACCTCCCCGTACCACCCGCAGACGGACGGAATGGTTGAACGTCTGAACAGGACGATTACGTCTATGCTGTGCCAACAGGTCTGCGACGATCAGGTTGATTGGGACTTACAGGTACCGGGGGTGCTCGCGGCCTATCGAATGGCCCCTCATGCGGCGACGGGGTTTTCCCCATTTTTTCTTATGTATGGGCGGGAGGCCGATCCGGCCATGGACGTCCAACTGGGGATTTCCCAGCCACGTGCAAAATCTAAATTGGCAGACCACATCAAGTTTAATATCGCCAAATTGGCTGAAGCGCGAGAGGCTGCGAGATTGAATTCGCAGTCTCGGCAGATCGCGAACGAGAGATTGCATGGACGGAGGGTGCATACGCACGATTGGAAACCAGGCGATAAGGCCTGGCTGCATTGTCCACATGCACCGTTGGCTACGTCCCCCAAGTTGTTGAGACCATGGAGGGGACCGGTGGAAATTGTGCGGGTTGCACGACCCCAGAGTATACAGATTAAATGGGAAAAACGCCGTTGGTACGTGCACCCCTCCCGACTGAAACCCTACGCGGCACCGCGTGACCCCGTTTTGTGCCGTAACGACCGAGCGTGTGATGTGACCGTCGACTCGGGGAGGGATGTGTCGCAGGCTGATCCTCACGTGTCTCCACCTGACTCACCCCCAGGTGTCTCGGGCCTGACGGCGGTCGACCGTCGGGAACCGGAACCCCGCGGCACGCGCGGATCCCCGATGCCTGGCCCGTACCTTCCTGAACTGCCGGCACCACCGGACGGTCAACCGCGTCTGGTGCCGTACGACGGACTGGCAAGGCGGACTCGGGCTAGGACACAACACTTTTCATGAGAAAAAAAATAATAATAACATTTTTAAACCCGGGCTCACCGCCGTGTTCCCCCTCTGCCGGGGTAATGTCCCGTTCAAGGGACGCTCGGGAAGAATCAGAAGAAAGAAAAAAAAAATTTTTTTTTGGCATACACATTTATTGTTGTCACTCGCCGGATTGTACATATTGTTCTGTTGTTGTGGTGGCATTTGCTGATTTTTGCGAATGGCGGTGTTCGTGTTGTGTTATGTTGTTATGTTGTTGTTGTGTTACGGGGCACACATGGGGGGGGTAGGGGATGTTGTATATTTTTTATAGCAGCCGGGTCGGCTGCGAGCTATGTGGTAGGGGGTGATGTAGTGGTGGTGTTGACGTGCGCCGACAGTGATGGATCACGGGGCGGCACGGGGTGCGGGGTTGGGCACGCATGTGGGCGTGGTGTGGACGCGCGCGCCGGGAGTGAGAGATCACGGGGCGGCGCGGCGTGAGTGGTGAGGCGCGCTGACACTGTGGGAAAAGAGGATCGTAGCCAGCGCCCAGTGATTGGTCAAATGGGATGGGTGCTCTCAACGACGTCCGCAGGAGGTGTATAAAGGGGGACGCGCGAGAGCACTCGGGGTTGTTGTTAACCAGTTGAAGATCGAAGACGGAGTGAAGAGGTAGTGCCCTGATACCCCTAGTCCCACTGTCCTTGTTGGGACCGGGGCCCTGTGTGGCTCGGAGGCGAGACTGTGGGACCCGTGGTCCGACGCCCATGTGGGTCGGGACTGTGGGACCCAGAGTCGAGAGGGACACCCCGGCTGGGTGTGTTCCGAGAGGCTACGGGGCGTAAGAGCCCGTGTTGGTGTAGCCAGGAGAACCGTGTGGTGTAGGCTGGTGTTAGCCACCCGTGTAGCTAAGGGGTGTTAGTCACCCGAGTAGCTAAGTGGGTGTTAGTCGCCCGAGTAGCTAAGTGGGTGTTAGTCACCCGAGTAACCAAGTGGGTGTTAGTCACCCGAGTAACCAAGTGGGTGTGAGTCACCCGAGTAACCAAGTGGGTGTTAGTCACCCGAGTAACCAAGTGGGTGTTAGTCACCCGAGTAACTACAGTGGGTGTTAGTCACCTGTGTAACGAAGTTGGTGAATAAAAGAGTGTGCTACCCGTGAAGTCGTCTCCCGCCGAGTTACTACATTACATATGCAAACATGACTCCTTGTAAAAAGGTGTCAGTTTTGTTGCCAGAGAGAAGGGTAAACAACCAATTATCATATTTTTACTGGAAAATGAGGTTCCCATAGTGTAGATTTTTTGTGCTTGTTCACATCAGCTTTGCTTGCAAATTGAACAACATTCATTGATGGATGTCCACCTCGACACTCTGCAAACCCGATTTTGTAACGCGTTACAAATCGATAATGCGTCCCATCCTTGTTTGCAAAACTGTTTGAAAGTGTGCCCGAGTTAAGACAGTGAACGCACACTTTGCATGCTCAATGAAGCGACTCTTTTTTTTCATCGCATACTGAGCGGGGCCATATCTCAGCGCCTTTTGTACTTTCTGACGGCGATGGAAGGGGGTCCAGGCGTGCCCGCTGAAGGACGGCTTGCTCCTCTGCACGCCCCCCGTCTGAGCCAACCTAACCGCGACCCCGCCACGTCCAGAGGTGCAAGCACGTTTCAATTTACAAGCAGCTCCGAATTTAATTTCACCCCCCCCCCCCTCTCTGCCGTAATAAATTGCTGGCCACAGCAATTCCACAATCTTGACGAAGAATGCACGACTGGGGGCTGGAGGGGTGGGTGGGGGGAAATCTTCCATCTGAAACAGGTCGGGACGGTACCACACAATTAGCGTAACGAGTGCGTTTCTCATCGCGTACTCCGCTTGCGTATGCGCATACGCGTGTTCATTTCGCCGTGGTCCCAACGTTTAGACAACGTAACCGTGACTTGAGTATTACTCGAAAGGAGAGCGATTGTGCAGCGGTTGGCACACGGCCTAGCGTCGGTGACGAAGTGATATCTAAGGCAGTTGCAGCCCTCCGAAACTCACACGGCATGTGAAGGCATTGGATCGACGCGGGGCTGTATGTTGAATTAGTTCTCACGACGCGTACATTTGTCCACGGGAAATGTGTGAACATACATGCTGCGCCTGAGTGCGTGTATACAGTACACACAATGTCTTGCTTATCTGTGCATACTCATCTATTCGGATTTCATGGAGCTGCTATGAAGGGGTCATGCCTGAAACGTCACCTATTATAGTTTTCATTTTAAGGCCACAGTCATGTGGTCGCTTGTGTACCACTGCCAACGAAGCAGCATCAGCATTACCAATGATGCATTCATGTGTGGATTATCAATGTTTGGGCATTGGCAAGTGCACATCTCTGTAGCTGGTTTTAAGCTAGTGTGCAGAAATTCCACATTCTGATGACAGGTCTCAAGTATATCCTGAATGCAACCACCGGTGACTTCTAACACAGTGCTACTAAGCAGAGGATTACGTATTGAACTCACCCCAGCATGCCAATTGTGATGGACTGAGCAAAGTGAAATTTTAGCTCAACCATCCCAATACGAGGGTTCTGCTCCTTTTGTCAGCTGGGGTATCCCGCCTCCATCAGCATCGTGTTTATTGCCGACACGAGGCCCCAGGCGCAATGCAGTTGAACATCACCACTCGTCAACCAACCCAAAGATCCAATTGTCTAGTCTCACAGCCTGTCAGAGCGAGTGTTGTTAGCGGGCACTAGTTAAGGCCAGTGCGGCACACGAGAGAATATTGTGTCGCAAGCGCCGTGAATGTCCAACCAACCAATGCTCGCGCGCTCTCCTCGATACTCATTTGAGGCCAACTCAGCATCGGGGAGGCCCAATCAGACTTCGCAAACCACTCGCCGCCGATGCTGTGCACGGCCAGGAATTGAACCCAGGTCACCGAGGCTGTGGTGCGAAGTGCGAACCACCACGACGCGGCGTATCCAGCGTCAGCTAAGCTCCTCGCGAATCAAATCGGCTGGTGTTGAACCCATCTCGCCTGGCTAACAAAGAGTGCGCAGTAATTTTGGCACGAGCGCAACTGATTTCGGCTCCAGCGTGGATGCTTAGCTTAGCGCTGCCCGGGCCCCATTCCTTCGTCCCCCATCGCCTCGCTTTTCTTTTATATAATTACAAATCGCCCTGCAACGAGCGAGTCTACCCGCGTGCACTGTGCGCACAATCGCAGTCTCGCGCGAGAAGCGGTGGGTCCCATAGAGATCTAAAAGACGAACCACCCCCAGTGAATGCCAACAAACAAACAAAAAAATCCCATTTATTTCGGCGCCATCAATCACAGCGTGCCCAACAGCTCGCCCGTCGTTGGATTAAAATTGCGGACGCAAATACATTTTGTTGCCATTAATTCATGTTTATGTTCTTTCACGTTGCTCCGAATTAAGTTCTGTGCAGCGGGGGTTGGCAGCTCGGCACAGCTGTAACCAGCGCACGGCCGGATTTAATGTTGATCGCGACGGAAGTGTCGATGCGAGGTGAAGACTTCTTGGGTTCAACGGGAGGCCAAGCTTTAGTTCTGGTTAACTATTTGTGCAGCTTGTCAGGTAAACCAAATCGGTGCTTGCAAGCAAGGCCGTAGCCATGGAGCCAACATTGGGGAGGACAAAATCTTCCAGGGGGTCTTGAGGTCCCCCCCCCCCCAGAAAAACATCTAAATTTTAAAACGAATTTCCTGCCATTTCCTGCCATTTCCTGCCTAACATATTAAAAAATTCACTAACACATAAAATTGACTTTTTATTTATTTTTTACAATAATGTCTAATAGTGTATTGTATTACATTGCTCTGTTTTTTTTACCTTTTCTTGTTTCATTGTATGTAATGGCAGAGATTAGGGATTAATAAAGTACAACCAATCGTATTAACAGAAATGTATTTTATAGCAATATATTGGGGGAGGGGCATTTGGAGCATATTTGAATATTTATTATAATTGCGGCCTTGCTTGCAAGTCGTCAGCGGAGGTCTGGCTGGTACTCGGCAAGCGCCCCTCGCTGTCTTCCTTTTATTTCGTAGCGCTTGCTGCATTGACACGATATTAACAGGCTTGCGTTGGGCGGTAGGGTTATGCAAGGTATGCCCGTGTGGTCATGGAGAGCCCTTGCTTTAATAAAGCCGATGCAAAAACCTCCTCTAATCATTTGGAGCCTTGATGTATGGAGTCCTGTTTGAGCTTGCTAAGTGCAGGCAGGCGAAGGCAATGTCTTTTGATAGATTTATGTTTTGTTAGGACTACATTATATGGGCTCCCTTTACAGCTGATGCAATTGCGAATCAATGCACATGTAGCCTTGATTCAAAATTAAGGACGTATAACTCGGCTCTAGCAATAAGCAGCATGACTGCTTGCCTTTGTACGTTAGGTATATAATACATTTGTTGAAAGTCTATTGTGCGTTTTTCTATATATAGTACATAACACAAAACAATAATTAATATCGGTTTGGAGAATGTAAGCATTATCTGCGTATCTATTTTATTTCTCGATGAAGGTTGGATCCCAGCAGAGGAGCATGGAATTTGGACCACTGGAGCATAACCACTAAACAAAGGCGAGTTTCGACCAATGCCTGTTGAGCAGGGAAACACACGAAACCAAACCATTCGTTTATTTTACTAGGTAAGACCCACTGACCTATATAGCGCTTTTCCAGAAGCGACTTGGTCACAAACGATTGCTTAACGAAGAAGCTTATCGCGTGGAAATGTATCGAAGGCAAATACTCTAAATGTGTGTTTTTAAATGTGGAGGCAAAATGTGGAGGGAAACCCCGGAGGATCTGGTGAAAATTCCCTGTGACCACGGGAAGAGAGACCTTGCAAACTCCAAACGTACAGGCACCAGGGTCGAGATCGAACCCACGACCGCCTGCATACAACGGCGTCCACTTGTCCACCAGCACTGCTTACTCCACCGCAATTGTATCGTCCCGATCGAAAAAAATATAGTTCCGTTCTAGCTGAAGACACGCACAGCCTTGTCCTGAGAAGGCATTACCCGGCGACAGATTATCTGCCGCGACCCAAACCTGGCCACGCGTGGGAGAGCATAGCCTTTTGATTTAATACAGCACTCAAGCCTCATCATGGAGGGCTTCCAAAAACCACGGGGGACCCTATTTCACAGCCCAAGCGTAAAAATTCTCCATTTAAGACCTGCCCGGGGCCCGCACATGGCTCAGCGAGCACGTGTACCACGCTCAGGTTGATCATATAGTCTACGCATCGATCAATGTTGCCTCTGTGGCTGAGGATTCGGTCAATACCTGGGCAGGGGCCTTTTATCTCAAGCGGAGTGAAGTCATGGCATGGGACGGCTGGCCACTTAAAGGGCTGTAATGGCCTATTGCCTCAGCGTAACACACACGTGCACACACACACATTCATAAATTGATACAGTTCTAAGTGTCTGTATAGAGATTTCTAAACGAATAACATGCCTTATTTACACAGGAAGACCTCACTATTGAGCTTAAAGAGTCTGTCTTGTTCAGTCAAGTGTCGCGAGATTATGTTCTCAGCCAGGTCAACAATGGCCGCATACAGCAACAACAAAAAATGTGCATCATATAATATCTCATTTTGCACTTCATTTTTCTGAATTTGAGCTCTGAATGGTACACAAATCGGTTTGACTAGCACGCAGCAAGGCGACTTGGAAAGCGTGTCCTTAACGTGAAGAAGGGGTCACTTGAATAGATTCTGCAACAGTTCTGCGATATCTTCTTCCATGGATCCCTTCAATGCACTGCTCGACGAAAGTTCCGAATGGATTCTTCATCTCATAATGCCGATAGCTTAATCAGAATAGGGGAAACACTAATTTCGAGTGTTGTTCAGTAGAGTCTTCTGAGTGATGGTCGGCGAAATGATTCAGGAATGCTTAATGTGTTTGGGTGTAAACCACAATGCCTGGAGTCAAACTAAAAAAACACGTTGCATATAATCAATGCAACTGGAAAGGAAATGTATTGTGTGGATTTATAAAATACACTGTACCTATTCTAGCATTATGCATGCATATCTAGTACATATATAAAGTCGGAATGGAATGACTGAGCTACAGGCGAATTATATTTAGGGATTATAAAGTTGAATTTAGGCAAATGTTACAGTCGAGCCTGTGATTCTAACCAGTACAATTCAAGAACCAAACTTTTCAAATTTAGGGCCAAAAAAGTCACAGCCCTGAGGTCAATTAGTCATCCTAAAGGTCAATAGTCATGTAAGTCCCATGCTAAACACTTAAAAATACACAATTGTCATTCAGTCATTGGACCAAGTAAGCCCATTAAGTGTGTTGCTCAACCCAATGTGAAATAAGTTCAACGTACATATGCAGGAGCGAGGTGAAGAGTGCATTGCAGAGCCAGAATGGCTGGCGACTACGTGGGTAGGCCATCCTCCATCAGTGTACAGATAACGTCTGATGATAATTATATGTTTGTGTTTATGGATATCAATAGATGTCAAATATGAAGGAAAATACTTTATCAAATGTCTGCTATACTGTACATTCCTAAACAAATTTGTAATGAGTTATAAAACTGACATCTTCAGCCCTATGCTTCTTGCAAATGCCAAGTAAATAACTAATATGATGATTTTTGAAAGGTGAATTTATCGTTGGGCCAACATATATAGCGACTATGCTCACCATAGGGTACGATTGCAAAGTTTGGTAACCTAAGGTTTTTTTAAGGGCAAGAATTGTTACACAGATGCCAACAGAACTTTTCCACTGCTACATGAAGTCCTTCCTGTGCCACGTTAGTCGATCATAATTCACCCACGCTGGTCATTAGATAATCCAGGACTGGTTGAGTTATCTCGGAGTTCAATTCCCAGCTGTGGGAATCGAACTCTGGTTACAGTGTTCCGAACAAACCACTGAGCCACCGCTCTACCCGGTAAATATCGATAAAATGTTCAAAGCGTGACGTGAAAATGTATCTTTGAATATGACACGCACGCAAATACGCAAATGAAGGGTTGTCACAGAGATATGAAAATGAGATTACCACAAAAAAGGTCAAACCAATCTAATATTAGAAACGTATTGAAGCCGTTATTCTAATCTCCCTAGATTATAATAGACCGTATTTATAGGAGTGATTATATTGGAACAGTAAGTGTCATGAGTATCTCCAGCTTTAATGAACCATACTCAAATCATCCTGGACAGCACGACCCTTATGAGTGCTAATCAGGAAAATGAAATGCTCAACTCTAACATGTTATATTTCTTTTAACGTTTGTCCAGTTAAGAGGAAGTACTGTTTTTCTTTGTTAAAAGCTTCAGGTAATGCTATGGCTTTGTAATGAAGCACTTTGGTAACTCTCACAGATGGCCAAGAGATAGCAGTACAGCAAATGGGTTTGTGAACCTGCGCGTGCAGACCTTGAGTCTTGTCCTCCCATGTAGGTTTTCACGCAACGTTCACAACACGTTATTTAAAAATCCACAATAGACCAATCACCCTAAGCCAGCAAAAGGTGGCCTCAGTGGGTCGGGGATAAGAACCACAATCAGCAAACACTTTTTTTTTTTTGGGGGGGGGGGGTGAGACCAAAAAATGCAATTAAAATCAATAACAATATATACAGTCATGATTCTAAATGATGATTTCCTAGATAAACCACAGATTTGTTTTACGCAGCATTACTATATAAAAAGGCCCCCAATGTTTAATTGTATGAATTTCTGGTGCAAACGTTTTGGCGAGCATCTATTGCGGTCGTCACAGCAGACAAGATTTTGGCCATGGCGTCACCACCACTGGCTTGCCCACCTTCTCAGTACCGACGTCGATGTAATCGTCGCCCGGTACTTAGTTTAAGCCGAGTCAACGTAGTCGTGGGTGCTCGAGACCAGACCTCAGTCTTGCGGCCGGCTTGAGGGCGTTCACGGGTCTCGTCTTGACCTTGGCCTTTCGGTGTCTTCAGTCAAAGGACTTTGAGGGACCGTGAGCTTTAAAACTGGACGGGTGAGATTTCTCATGACAACTCGAATACAAATGTCAAAATATTTACGGATGGCTGATTGCAATAGTATTGTAATGAAAACGACGTTTTGTCATTCATCGGATGTCATTCATGAAAAAATATAGTGCTGCCAGTAGTTCTACTGTAACACGAGCTTTGTTTATTGTCGCTCATCAGCCAAGCTCGAGGATGTGGCCTTCACTGTCCTTGACACGGGCCTCCTGGCCTTGATCCAAGACTGCGTTAGCCTAGGGGAGGTTTATAGAGGTTGAGCAGCCACATGCTGCTTTTTTACGTGTATGGCAGGGAAAATAACCTGGGTTGTCAGCAATGCTGGGATGACAGGACACCCATCATACAAAATACACATATACTCCAAATAGCCTTACAGACTATTCCACACATTGTGTTAGTGACCATCTTTTTGAGGTCAGTGGAGCACGCAAGGGTGGCTGTTGTGTGGCGAGCGTAATTTCTGTCCGTCTTTGTCTCCCCAGTGCTGGACACAGGCCCGAGGGACAGGTTCATATTCCAATTTCCATTGCTGCCATCTGTGGCCAGGAATCAAACTCTCATCTCTGAGTTTGTATTGCGCGCTGCCAAACACTCCGACAAGCACACACTCGCCCAAACAGTAACGGACAGTGGCTCTAAAGTCTCCTTCATAGTCGTGCTGACTGTCGGGGCCTGTGCTGTTCGCGAGCAATTGTGAAGGCTGGCATAGCGCACAAAGGGATGGTGTGGCTTATCACCCGACTTCAAACCACCCGCCCATGCTGATGTTTACACAATGCCCCAGGTGCACATTTGAGGCCAAGGCAAACTAGGGGAGGCCCAGTACCAGTTCAGATAATCATCAGTGATGTCGAATGTGGCTGGGTAATCCAGCTCAGGTGGCTGGGCTCATAGCACAGTGCGCTAACTGCTACACCCCACCATTCCAAACAAAGACAGAGATCCCCCGTGTAGCTTGTAACAGACTGTTGGAGCAAGTGCTGTTAGCGAGCACCTATGAAGGCGGGCACGGCACACAAGAGGGTGGGTGACCAACACCACGCCCGGCCGCCTTTGTCTCCCCATTGGCGATGTTTACACACCGCACCATGTACTAATTTAGGGCTGAGTCGACGTAGGGGAGGCCCAGGACCGGTTCGGAAAATCGTCACCCATAGCTGTTGGCCATGAGCGGGAATCGAGCTCGGTTCGCCGGCTTTGTAGCGCAGCGTAGCGCTAACCACTATAGCACCGCTCCACACACACACACCCTGACACGAAGACACAAACGCACAGGGCACCACGCATGCATAGATCCGGGAAAGTTAATTCGATAATAATGATTATAGCAGGGGAGTATTGTTCTCAAGGGTGCAGGGCATCCAGCCAGCAACGTGTCATTGCAGGACGGCAGCTCCACCAAACCCCACGAGTGATCGCTGTGCAATGTAGCACGCATCGGCCGAAAGTGCGCTCCAAGGATGAATGCCACTGCTTAGCAGCTGCAGAAATCTGCACCCGGTCTGTAAATAGAAGGATACTGTTTAACACGTAGGCTTTCGCGACCAATATTATTCATAATCAACGTTTTTGGGTTTAGATCGCGTTATTTATAAATGTGTCGTAACCCTCCAGCACCCGACACTCAAATTGTAAATGTTGTGGTTTCACGCTTCAATTTGAGTACTCAAATTGTAAATGTTGTGGTTTCATGCTTCAACACACCGATGGGCTAAAGCAGTGAACTATTTGTCTTTTGTCAACGTGACACTTTTTTACTGATTGGCCGTGTCGGGTGGTGGAGGGTTACGACACATTTATAAATAACGCGATCTAAACCCAAAAACGTTGATTATGAAGAAAGATACTGTTCGTGAAAGGGTGAGGTTATATTCACAACTGCGCTGAATTAAACACAGCGAGCAAAAAATATGAAACGTTCACGTTTGCTCGCTTGCACGTCTTTCCGCCTACCCTCCATGTAAAGGCTGAATCATGGCAGTAGTTTTTTGAATGGCGCGTCGCCATCAATTTTGCCGGAAACAATTTTCTTCGAGGACCATGCTCTTGTGTTGGGTTTTGGGTGGGTGAGCAACACACCACAGTCCCCTGTACACCACCATGCGAACTCCGGTCATCCTCGTAGCAGCAGCTTTTGGCTGGCCATCGAACAAAGACGTTCACTGTGTAGTATCTTGATGGAGACAGATACTTCTTTAGAGGCCACACGCTTTTTATTCAATAACAGCTAGACATTCTGACGCACTGGGGAATAGCCTAACCACACAACCTAGGGAGGTACAGCCTCCGATCTATTCTGACTACTCTCCTTCCCTACCCTACGGCTCCTTAGCCTAGGGAAGCTTAACACCCCACCCGCAGCCCACTCAGTCCCGGCTCGGCGGCATCCTCGGGGCTTGGGATCCAGGATCTCCGGCGGCTCCTTGCTTCAGCTTCAGATGAGATGGACTGACTCCCGCTCTCCGGGAGCCGTCTTATATATCCCCTTTCTGAGGGGCGGGGGTGTCTCGGGGCCCCGGCTCTTGCCAGCACCCTCCCCTCAGAGCGGTTCCAACCGCCTCTTTGCCCGACCGGTCCGGACCAGTCCAGACCGGTACGTACCCCTCCCCTAGGTTGTGTAACCTGTGTCAACCTTGACCACCACAACTGCATCGCGCAATTTCAGATGTACTGCTGCGGCCTTCTGCAACGCTCTTCCTACCAATGTTAGGAATCCGCTGGAGCGATGAACTTTTAAATCATCCGGATTGACAACGAATTTATTTAGAACTTATTTGTGTTTCGTTTGTTTCCCTTCCCCCGCACCTCCGATTAGCACGGTTGACGACGTGCGGTGCGAAAGAAGTTCAATATAAATATATTAACATGCATCTGCCATGTGGTATCATAAGGAATTTCTGTTACGGCCAAGTACTGGTCACATGCAACATAATTGTTTGTTGCCTGCTATTATATTATCTGTATTCTTTCCATCTGTTTTTTTTGTTGTCCATGGATGGCTACTCTAATGAGCTGCTTATGAGTTACACACACGGCCAGTGTATGTCCTTTACAAGTCACAGTGGGCATCTGGTAACTGTAAGACTGGGATGTGGCTTAATTGGGTTGAGATCACGACCATCGCCATCATCGCATACAATTGTATAAGTCAAATCTGGCAGTGTCCAAATCAGATTTACGATCTGCTCCGATTTTGAAATTGTGCTGGAAAACAACAAACCCCTTTTCACTCGACAGATTCCTGCTGCAATCCCCAAAGTATGATTTCGTTCACTTGCTGTCAGCTGACAAGTGTGAAACACTCGCCTCGTATGTCTCCGAAAAGGTCGAATAGACCACAGAGATCATTCTGGTGTCGAACTTTGCTCCTCTTCATGCCTGTCTTTCTGTCTCCCCACCACCTATCCATGACATCCTCCAGTTTGTCACCATGACCTACATCACTACAGTCATCTCGAACCTAAAATTCTCTGCCCACAAAACTCATCCCTCATTTTATAGTCGGGCGGTGGCGGTGCACGCCTGTATTCCAGCACTGTGCAGACGAGGGTTGGTGCATCGGACAAGTGTTGTGACACTCCTTGCCCGCGGGTGGCGAGGAGGTGTCGTTCCCTGGCTTCCCAGGCGAAGGCCGTACAGCAAATGTGGACTCTACCTCCTCTATATATGTGGGATAGAGCGTTGTCCCCTCACATCAGGGCCAGATTGAGGCATGGGCTTTAGCGGCTGCAGCCCAGGGGCCTCTGCCAGCTGGAGGGCCTCCAGAGATGAAGTGAAAAGTGATTTAATTTGTGAATGCTGAATTTTATGTTGTTGTAAGCCTTGTAAAAAAACAAGTTATTTTTCTTTAACTTGTTTTCCTTTTGAAAATATTACTGGGGACCTCACAGTACCTGTTGCCCAGGGGCCTACAAATTTAATCGGGCCCTGCCTCACATATGAGTTTTTTTTAACCAAATTCTCTAATTTCTTTCCACATGTTAACACTCATTAATTAGCTAATAAGACCTCGGTACATAGAGGACCGCAGATCTTTGGGGGGAATTTGGCACCCTCGCTACTAGTTCTCCAAGATCTTTCTGCTGCTGACACCATAGACCACTCCATCCTCCTTAAGCATCTTCACAACTATGTAGGCATCTCCAACAAGCTTCCCAGACGATTCTGCTCATGCCTCTAAAACTGTTCACTCTACATGTTCATGTAAAGACTGTTCCTCTCACAAACCCCTGTGCTATGTGCATCTCCCAAAGTTCCATCATCAGGCCCCTGCTCTTCTCCATTTATCTCCTCGTATATGACAACATCACTGGCAGTCGTTTGGGGTGCTGCGGTGGTGAGATGTTATCTCCCTCGTCTGGTATGCAGGAGGTCGTGGGATCGATCCCGACGCCTGTATATTTGGAGTCTGCGTGTCTCTCTCCCTGTGGTCACGTGGATTTTACTCCAGGTGCTCTGCTTTTTCCCTCCACCTTTAGAAACATTCGTTTAGATTATTGGGTTGCTGCTATAAATTCCCACATTATCAGCCACTGTGTTGAGTTATCATTTGTGGCCAGGTCAAATCTGAAAAAGAGCTGTATAGCTCAGTGGGCTTTACTTGGTAAAATTAAAAAAAATGTTTAATGTCAACCATATTTTCTATGCAGATGATGCCCCGTGCTATATATCGCCATTAACTCCATGAATCCAACCTCACCATCCTACCTTGACATGGTCTGACCACGGATTGGTCCTAACTTCCTCCAGCTAAACGTTGCCAAAATAAAAGTACTGCTCAGTGAAGGCTTCACATTGAGCATTCACTGACAATACATGCGTGAAGAAAGTGTGAAACATTTTCATTGATCTAAACCGTTTTTATTTCCACACATGTCAAATCTGTAAGACCGCATACCTTCATCTCAGCAACATCCCCTCTTCATCTGCTATTTGCTTACCTCAGCTGCTGATGAGACTCTTATTGATACCTTCATCATATCTTGACTTGGCAACTGCAACTCTTTCTTCGATAGCCTCCCCAAATCCCTCATCTCCACACTCCACATGATCCAAAATGCCGCTGCCAGACTCATCACCACGGGTGCCTCAATACTCTAATCACTCCACTGGCTTTCAATCTGTTCCTCCCTCAATTTGAAGATCACTCTCTCAATGTTTAAGTTCCTCCGTGAGCTCACCCCTGCCTACCTCTCCCCTCTCATCTTAACCTACTTCCCCCCTTCACATTTCTCCACCCCAGCAACCAAGGCCTCAGTGGTATTCACGATTTTTTTAGACGGGGGCCATTTTCGCCGATAATACATCGGTGTGAGGTCCGCCACGCATTAGAAACCATTTGGGATTGACCGCAGTATGATGATGATGGGGATGTTTTCACTCGTTGTGTATTGTCGGGGGACAGCACTCAAATCCACCAGGTGCACCAGTGGCCCGCAGGCCTTGCAATGAAGAATACAGCCCTATTCAACCTTTGCTTGGTGGGAGATTTATCATTCTCTTCTGCTGCCCATAGGGTCTGGAACAATTTTCCTCCCACCATCAGTGCTGTCGACTCCATGCCCTTGTTCAATCCCAGGCTGAATCTTAATTTTTAGCCCTGCCAATGACTGACTGCCTATCTTTATAAAATAAATATGCCCACTCTCTCTGTACTGTGTCTTGGGATGCGTTCACATTCATATACTATATAAATACACATTGTATTGCATTGGTCCAGGAATGCTAACTATGCTTGTTTGAGTAAAATCGCAGAATCTCTAATTATCACAAGTAAACAAGATGGACCATCTTCAACCGGTGGAATTCTTAAAAGAAAAAAAGCGCGCCTGCCATGATTTATATGGAGCAGTGAAATACTTCTGCAACTGGGTCACGTATAACAGTGACCTCCACTGCCCCCAGCCACCTTTGGTCCCAATGAACTAGTTCCGTGGCCCAGTTCATCTTGCACGCAGCCGAACGGATCCGTCTCGATTTACGGCACGTTAACAACATCCCAAAGGTAGCTCCCTTCACAGGTGGTTATTTGCGGATGCAAATTTGGAAACAATCTCCCACAAGCAGCACTATGCTGTCGGTTGCCATGCGACCGGCAATTTGTAAACATGCATGCCTCGCAGCGATGCTGGAGACCTGTGTAAACAGAGGCCCACCTCTGAAAGGGATATGGAAATGTATTCCGAGCTAGCCTTATAACCCGACCGGTTATTTCAGCTTGTCGTTTTTGTCTACCTTGCTCTGCGTCTTTAAGGCGAGCTTTGTTTATTGTGTCATTATTTTTTTGGCAACTGCGATAAAACACGAGAATTAGCATACGTCAGAGAAATCAGTTGAGGGAAGGGGAAGCTTACGAAGCAGGCCCGTCGCACCTTCGTGATAGCCTGTGTTATAAGATTGGCACAAGTACCAAATGTGTTTGTGTATTTAAAGGTTACTATACTGCGCATGCTATGGCCTATGGCTGTCTAACAGGGTTGTAGAACAGAATAATGGGTTATTGAGTTCACAAATTATCATACAGGCATTGGCTGGGATCATGAGTTTAAATCTGGGTTTTAGACACCCGAGATTAAACTTGGTACTCAAATTTATATAGGTTGATGGTCTAAGCCAATAAATCATCATCATTTTCACCACTCTCAGCCATAATATACCCAAGTGCTGCATGAAGGCCTCCCCAAGTATTTTGTCATCCCTCACGGTCGAATGATGCAACAATCCATCAAGCTGCTGCTAATGAACCAGTCATATCACTCCACCTCCGGTGATGGTTTCCACCTCCGTTGGCATTCCCATCGGCAGTCGAGACCATCAGCCATCATCCACACTGAAACACGCGTATCAATTGGCTGACACCTTCATATATAGAGGGCCGCAGAGCTTGTGGGGAGGAATTTTGCGCTGGCTCACTGCCCGACTGATTTTACCACTTTCCTGTGGTTGCTTGCGCCTCTTTGCCGCTCGCTCTCTGTGAGAGTGAGTGCATTTATTTGCGGTGTGTTACTAGTTGAAATTAGTATTATTATCATCACTACTGTGGTGGCCTTATGCATAAAATTCGCTCCCACCATAGGACCGTGGAATTTCCGCCACTGCCCGAGTGCTGTAAACGGAAGACGAATACTGCTTTCGTGTTCATTTTAGTTTTTTTTTTAAATCACTTTGACCTTTTGAGCCCTTAGATAGAGAGAGATGGAACCATATATTTAAATGAGGCATATTTTTAATTAGTCCACTGAATGTTATGCGGTTTTAGATATTTAAAAATAATCATATATCCCAGGAATTAAATGTGTTTTTAAATGAAGTACCATATGTGACACTTACGGGAGTAAACTCTGCCCATCTCATTAAGGAAAAAGGGAAAGCAGGACCAGCTGTTGGGACAAAATTAGCGGACCTATTCATTACTTCTTTGCACAGAAATTAATCACCACAGTAACAGAATGTTGCCTCAACAATTCCTCTATTCATGAAAAGAGAAAAAATGCGTGAAAAACGACAGACACACCGATATATATTGTTCATGAAGATTATTGGAAACAACATAATAGACAATTAATTTAGAGGCCAATCAGCCATGTAAGAAAGCCGGATTTAGCAAATGTTTATCTTCCATCAGCTGATTCATCAAGCACTAAACGAACCAACGATTAAATAAAAACATGTTTTATTAAATTCCGTTGTTACCATGGAATATATAGTAACCTCATAACAATGCTCTGAAACTTGGTTGCATAGTCACAAACAATATTGTTGGAAAGCAGAAGCAATGTCTCCAAATAGCCATGCATTTATAAATCGGCAAAATACAACAGATTAGTTGCACTGTTTAGCGAACTACATTATGAACCTGGCGATCAGAGTTAAATACCTGACCACGGCTAACATCAGCGTTGAGCGATAACTGAACTGGTCCAAATCTCTCCCTTCACAAACCCACACTAACCATCGTAGTGAAGTACGGTCAAACAACACCCATCACCCAAAATTGTGGGGAGGCCCGAGTTCATTAGCGGATTGACACATAGGCTGTAAGTTATTATTATGTTAAAACGTTTGGAGAGAGATCACATAACGCAATTACGCATGACTAGTTCAGTCACGGTGGCCTGTACAAGTGAAGTATTGGAAAATGACGGCAGGAAACTCCTTGACGGGAACACACTTCTTTTATTAAATCTTGACTTGTAACAATACAACGCGTGGCCTCTCTTCTTCACAATGCGCTTCTCTTGACTCTGGATTCTGTGCTGCCGGCTCTCTGTGCCTCGTGTAGACTCCGCGCCTCGGCTACACTCCTCTCTCGCCTCGTGTAGACTCTGCGCCTCTGCTACACTCTCCACTCGCCTCGTGTAGACTTTGCATCTCTCTCTCTGGCTACACCGTATGCATACTCGGCTCGTGTAGACCTTCCTCTCTCGCTGGCTACACCGTATGCATACTCGGCTCGTGTAGACCGTTCTCTCTCGCTGGCTACACACTATACATTACTCAGCTCGTGTAGACCGTTCTCTCTCGCTGGCTACACACTATACATTACTCAGCTCGTGTAGACCGTTCTCTCTCGCTGGCTACACACTTATACCTTACTCCCCTCTACTCTCCATTACTCTCCTCTACTCTCCATTACTCTCCTCTACTGGCTCTATCTCTGCACCTTCGTCTTCATTCTTAGATGGTTCCACTTCTGCCCCCTGCTCCTCTGTGCATCACCTTATATACCCCTTCTTCCCGGGAGACGGAGCGGATGCGGACCTCAACGTCGGCACCGCTCCTCAGTTACCCAATCCCCACGCGCTATCCCTACGATCCGGTTCCGCTCAGCACGTGTTTCCACTCCCCGACCAATCACACCGCGCTGCTACCCGATCACTCCCTCTGGGCGCGTCACCGGCACACAGCCAATCAGCAGCACTACCCCCACCCGCGCACTGACGCCTGCTCCTCCCCGTCAGCGCGCGTCACCACACACACACCCGTACATACGCGCTGGCACACGACATATACACCCAGCGCGTATCACCACTACATCACCCCCTCCCACATAGCTCGCAGCCGGCCCGGCTGCTAACAACAACCAACCGCGATGATAAAACGACAACCAACAAAAAAAAACCCCGTAACCCCCCGAGTGTGCCCCGTAACATAACACAACAACAACAACAACAAGAATAACTATGTACAGATTGACAATGAACACGAAAAGTCAACAATAACACGATACGAGCAAATTCGAAACGAACGCGCCCCACGTCCCTGCGACTACACGCAGTGACGAGGCGCTCCAACTGCCCCGACTCCTCACGAGGCAGGTCATGCAAAGTAGCACGACCTGGCGCGAGTCCGTCTGGCTGGTCCATCATATGGGGCGGGACACTGACGACCGTCCGGCGGTTCCGGTTGCTCCAGACGGCGCGGAACGGGCCTGAAGGGGCCGGCCCCGCCGCGGAGATCCGGCCGCCGGTGATCGGCAGCTGTCAGTTCCGAGACACCTGGGAGCAGATCAGGCGAAAATACGTGTGGATCAGGCAGAGACATTTCCCCCTCTGGGTCGCCGGTCACGTCACACGCCCGGCCATCACGACACACGGGGAGGCCATATGGAGGCGAGAACGGTTTCAGTCGGGAGGGGTGAACGTACCAACGGTGCTTTCCCCACTTTATCTGAACGCACTGGGGCCGTGCAACGCGCACGACCTCCACGGGTCCCCTCCACGGTCTCAACAATTTAGGCGACGTAGCCAAGGGTGCCTGAGGGCAATGCAGCCAGGCCCTGTCACCTGGTTTCCATTCGTGCATGGACACCTTCCGTGCCCGCAACCGTTCATTAGCAATTTGGCGAGCCCGCGAATTAAGCCGTGCGGCCTCCCTCGCCTCTGTCAGCTTATGAATATTAAACTTAATATGTTCTGCCAAATTAGAATTAGTTCGTGGAGCGGACAGGCCAAGTTGCGTTTCTATTGGCGGGTCAGCTTCCCGACCGTACATCAAATAGAATGGGGAAAACCCCGTAGCTGCATGGGGGGCCATTCTATACGCGGCAAGGACTCCCGGGACCTGCAGGTCCCAATCTACATGTGCCTCGCACACCTGCTGGCACAGCATGGAAGTCAAGGTTTTGTGGAGTCTCTCCACCATCCCGTCAGTCTGCGGGTGGTACGGGGAGGTACGCACCTTCTTGGTACCCAACAGATCGCACACCTCTTGCAACAAGTTACTCGAAAATTTTTTACCTTGGTCGGTCAGCAGGCGTTCGGGAGCCCCCTTGTCCAGGACATAGCCCTGGACGAAGGCATCCGTCACAGCCGCTGCCGACTGGTTAGCGAGAGGCCACGCCATAGGCCATCGGGTAAAGTATTCGACCCCCACTAACAAATATTTATTCCCTCTCGGCGTGACTGGGAAGGGCCCCAAAATATCGAGTGCAACGAGCTCGTTGGTACGCGAGACCTGAATAGATTGCAGCGGTGGATTAGCTGCCACGGCCGGTGGTTTACGCCTGGCGCACTCAACGCACCCCTTCAGAATATGCACCACATCACTTCCCATTCCCGGCCAGTAATAGTCACGCTGAAGCAGGGCAAGCGTCTTGTTAACTCCCAAGTGCAAGAGGCGCTCGTGTGCCGCCAAGACAACCCTCCCCCTCACAGCGGAAGGCACCACGAGTGCGTTCCGCCGGGACAAACTGTCCCATTTCAATAACACTCCCTGCTCAAGTACATAGGAGCCGGTACGCTCCTGGTCCCCCTCGGGACCCCCAACCTTGCGGCGCAATGCTAGCAGCGAGCTGTCCGCCATCTGGAGGCGGCCCCATTCGCTGAGCGACAGCGAGAGCAGCAAGTCCCGACCCTGAGAGGCAGTGGAATCATCCCTGATCGGTGCGCCCGCTGTCGCAGCCAGTGCCCCCATCTCCCCCGCAAGCGTCGGTTTACAGCGCGCCGATCCCGACAAACACGCGCATTCATCACAAGGCAACAACCGCGACAAGCAATCGGCATTCGTGTGTCGCAACCCCTTACGGTACGTAGTCGTAAACTGATAGTCCTGGAGGACTTCCAACCAACGCGACAACTGGCCCGAGGGCTGGGCGACCCTCAATGAATACTGTAGCGCCGCGTGGTCCGTTCGGACTGTAAAGTGACGACCATAAAGATATGGCCTAAACTGCTGCACAAAAAAAACAATGGCAAGCAGCTCGCGACGGGTGACACAGTAGCGCTGCTCCGCCGGAGACAACACCCTACTACCGTAGGCGACAACTCTTTCGACACCCCCAACGACTTGGGATAGCACCCCCCCAATGCCCGTGTTGCTAGCATCCGTGTCCAGCAAAAAGGGACTGGCAAAATCGGGATAACACAAGGGTGGGGCACCCACCAAGGCGTCCCGGAGGGAGCGAAACGCGGCCTCCTCCTCCGGTCCCCATTTGAACTTCACTCCCTTCGCCGTTAGAGCGTGCAAGGGTTTTGCAATAGTGGCGAAGTGCTCAACGAACCGCCGATAATAAGAAGCAAACCCGATGAAACTACGCACGTCGGAAACGGACGTAGGTGTCGGCCACGAACCGACACAATCCGTCTTCGCGGGATCGGTGGAGATCCCCAAAGAATCGACAATGTGACCCAAGTATCTAACCGACTTCCGAAGGAGGTGACATTTGGCCGGTTTAAATTTCAGCTTAGCCGATCGCATTCGCAAGAACACCCCTCTCAATCGCTGGAGGTGTTCTTCAAACGTTTTACTGAAAACAATGACATCGTCCATATAAATCAAGCATGTATCCCACTGCAAGCCCGACAAAACCAACTCCATAAGTCGCTGAAACGTCGCTGGAGAGGAGTGAAGTCCCCTGGGTAACCGGTTAAACTGGAACAGCCCCCCTGGAGTCCGAAATGCTGTCTTAGGTTTCGACTCTTCGTCGAGCGGCAACTGCCAAAACCCCGATAACAAATCAAGAGTCGAAAAATATCGCGCACCAGACAATGCATCGAGGGACTCATCCATCCTGGGGAGCGGATACGCGTCAGCCACAGAGATCTTATTCAGGCGACGGAAATCAACGCAGAATCGCAGGGACCCGTCCTGCTTCTTAACCAGCACAATAGGCGCTCCCCACGGGCTAGAGGAGGGCGAAATAATATCGGCTTCTAGCATTTCGTTAACAGCCGACTGAACATGTTCCTTCTCCACGGGACTCAGTCGGAAGGGATTTAGCTTGACCGGCGCCGCATCGCCCGTTTCAATGTGGTGGTGCAACAAATCTGTGCACCCAATGTCATACTCATGTTTACTGAACACATCAGAGAATTCTATGAGCAACTCGCGCAGCGCACCCAACTGAGCCGCCGACAAATCGTCCGAGGCGGCGCATAGCGAATGGACCCACTCAAGGTCTTCCCTTGGCTCAACGTTCCGCGCGGGGCTCGAGCCCACCTGCGCAACCAACCCATCATCCACAGGGACCCGCGCCGCGTGAGCCAGCACGGTGCCCTGTGGAATGACAGCTGGCCGCGACCCCGCGTTAAAAACCATCACAAACGGATCCCTGTCAGCCCGCACCAAAGTGTGAGCCACCGATAAATCAAGACCCCCGACAGCCTTGTTAGAAGGACCCAAAAGCATACTTTGTTCCGAAGCCTCCCTCACCCATGGTTTCCGCAACCGGAGGGGAATCAACATCTGTGAACCCGGGGGCACATGCACGGTCTGTGTCGCCACCGCTTGTATCGTAGCGCACGCCGTCCGAATGTCAGTAGGGCTCGTCAAAAATGCAATCCGGCGACCCGATGGCAGTTCAATGCATCGTTGATCGATAAGAATTTTAATGGGCATTTTAGCCAAAAAATCAGTGCCCAAAAGACACGGAACCGCCAAAGAAGACGAAACGAAAACGGGTCCCGACAATTTGATATTTCCAATGCAAATGGACGCCCTAATCTGACCGATAATGCCCAACGATCCCCCATTAGCGGCGTAAAATGGCACATCCACTGGAAGCAGCGGACGACATTGGACTGGGAGAATATCATAAATGAGGTCCGATATAATAGTTGCCGATGCCCCCGTGTCCACTAACACCCTAATCTCGACCCCATCAATAGATCCCGTAACAACGGACGAACCCGCCGAAGCAGCCACAATTCTATGCCCCAATTCCGCCCATTCGATGTCTCCCTGGTCCCGGCCGAACCCCCCTCGCCGAACCGAATCCCCGAACCTTAACCGGCCCTCCTCCGCCGCAACGCGGCGTCCCATGTGTGCCGAATAAACAGGCCGAGCGTGTGAGGTGCCGCGACTTGCCGGGGATTGTAGAGATGACTTGGGATCTCGGTCGTCGTCCAGCCGAGCACCCATGGCGCGCTGACGCGGAGCGCGGCACCCGGACGCCACGTGGCCCCGGAGGCCGCAGTTATAGCACGTGACGAGGGTCGGAGTAGATCTTGGATGCTCCGACTTTCGGCCCGATCGCAGAGGCGACCGAGCCCCCGGCCTCCAGTCCCCTGGTCGTCCCGTGGCGAACGCCTCCTCTCGTGGGCTGACGACTTGGGGTTCGGTGACCACCGAACCCGGAGCTGCGACGACAGCAGCGTTGCAACCAACTCCTTGTTTCCGTTGTAGGGCCTCGTGCGCTTGAATACTCGTGGCGACTCTCAAAGAAGAAATATCAATCTCGTCAGCTGTGTTGATAGGGACCCCCAGGTCCTGCGCCAACTTAAGCAGCTGCTCCAAAACCATCGCGTCTTGGCCCTCCTCGTCCATCCGAGGGAACGCAGCATCAGCAAGAGCCAGCAACGCCGTGCGATAGGCCAGCGCGGTCTCCGTGGCCGCTTTCCGTCTTGCGTAGAAATGATGGCGGCACGCCGAGGGAGGTCCGTAGACCCTGGCCAACAAACCCAGCGCATCCTTCAGCGTGGAGCGGTCCGACTTCCGTGCAGACCTGAAGGCCGCGAGCGCGTCGTCGTCCAGCAGGGCAGGCAACGCCCGCAGCGCCGTAGCATCGGACCACGCTGACATCTCTTGATGCGCCAAAAACCTTCGCTGAAATTTGCCCCAGTCTCCGCCTTCCGCCTTGAAGGCTGACAACGTGGGCAGACGCTGCTGAAAAATGAAGTCATCCGCCTCGTGGTTCCTCTCCGCCTCTCCGTCGGTGTGTAAGATGGCGGCTCCAGCGGCAGACGTAAAATGGCGGACCCCCTCGCGCGCTGATGACGTCGATGCGCGCGCTTGGGAACCCACCACCACGTGGCGCTCGCCGTTCCCGCCAAAAGTAGGCCCAGGCGCAATGGCGGGAATCCCCCATTCGTTTTGGCGGGAATCTGCGGGGCGACCTTGTAAAATGTCCCCCACCGTCCCCGCTCCTCCCGACGAGCTGATCTCCGCCAAGATGGACGCGGCGGCGAGCAGCAGCTCCGCCAGTCGGGAGTGCGCCTCACGAAGCACGGCCTCGGTCCCCGGTCGCTCGGCCGGCGCCGTCGACGGATCCTGTAGCGTGGGCAAGTCTTCCTCCTCGCCCCCCGCCACCAGCGGCCCCGAGTCGTCCAGGTTTTCCTCGCGGTCAATCCCGTGGGTCCTACGGGTCTTCCTTGTCTCCATGCTTGGAAGCCCGTTTCACTTCTGACGCCAGATGAAGTATTGGAAAATGACGGCAGGAAACTCCTTGACGGGAACACACTTCTTTTATTAAATCTTGACTTGTAACAATACAACGCGTGGCCTCTCTTCTTCACAATGCGCTTCTCTTGACTCTGGATTCTGTGCTGCCGGCTCTCTGTGCCTCGTGTAGACTCCGCGCCTCGGCTACACTCCTCTCTCGCCTCGTGTAGACTCTGCGCCTCTGCTACACTCTCCACTCGCCTCGTGTAGACTTTGCATCTCTCTCTCTGGCTACACCGTATGCATACTCGGCTCGTGTAGACCTTCCTCTCTCGCTGGCTACACCGTATGCATACTCGGCTCGTGTAGACCGTTCTCTCTCGCTGGCTACACACTATACATTACTCAGCTCGTGTAGACCGTTCTCTCTCGCTGGCTACACACTATACATTACTCAGCTCGTGTAGACCGTTCTCTCTCGCTGGCTACACACTTATACCTTACTCCCCTCTACTCTCCATTACTCTCCTCTACTCTCCATTACTCTCCTCTACTGGCTCTATCTCTGCACCTTCGTCTTCATTCTTAGATGGTTCCACTTCTGCCCCCTGCTCCTCTGTGCATCACCTTATATACCCCTTCTTCCCGGGAGACGGAGCGGATGCGGACCTCAACGTCGGCACCGCTCCTCAGTTACCCAATCCCCACGCGCTATCCCTACGATCCGGTTCCGCTCAGCGCGTGTTTCCACTCCCCGACCAATCACACCGCGCTGCTACCCGATCACTCCCTCTGGGCGCGTCACCGGCACACAGCCAATCAGCAGCACTACCCCCACCCGCGCACTGACGCCTGCTCCTCCCCGTCAGCGCGCGTCACCACACACACACCCGTACATACGCGCTGGCACACGACATATACACCCAGCGCGTATCACCACTACACAAGCACAGTGCCGTGACACTTTAAAGTCTACGTATTTCACGCCCACTTGTGTTGTTTTTTGTGATTTCAGTTTTTTTTGGGGGGAAGGGGGGGGGTGAACTGTTTACTGACCCCCATTTTGATTGCCGTGGCGAGCTGGCAAGAATAATTATCCCGTTCCAGAGTAATTTTAGCAACGCAAAGCACTGCGACCCATTCCCCTACGACCAAAACACTATCATTTACACGAGGGGTTGATGTTACTGCTGGTGGTTGTTCGTGTCGTTTTATTGCCGTTATTGAAGCCACCTTAACGTGTCCCGGAGCAAGAGAATGGACGTCAAGAGGATTCTCCATTATAGAGTCCTTAAAGCTATTTGCTGTTAAACAGCAGACGTGGGCGATGCCGTTATTTTCCTCTGAAAAATATTGCGCGCAAAAAACTAGATTATTATTGTCCATGAGCCACGAAAACTTCAAATCGAGATTATCCATGAGGTTTTTTGTGTCAGATCGCGTAAATGTGTCGTTAAACACGCCACCACCCGACACAGCCGATTAGTAAGGTTTGTCACGTGAACAAAATATGCCAATTTGTTACTAGTTCAGCACACCGGTGTGTTGAACAGTAAGCCCACAATGTACTTGAATGGTAAATGTCGTGGGTTTACTCTCCAACACACCGCTGTGCTGATTAGTGACGAATAGCCATATTTTGTTTATGTGACAACCCTTACTAATTGGCTTTGTCGATTCGTGGAGGGTTTAACAACACATTTATATTCACACGATCTAACCCAAAAACCTCTGTTATGGATAGATAGCAACTGTACATAGGCAAACACACACAGGTGTACTATATGACGTGACACAAGTGGACGGCAGGATATGTTGAGAAGTAATTAAAAGTTATTTCATGCAGGGCCTTTTTGCCAAAACGTATGATTGCGGCAAGAATCCATCTCGATTGAAATTAAAGCGCTACCATGCGGTTTTTGTGATTGAGATGCCTTATTATTCATTAGTGCGGCAAGTGGAGTAATTGTCCTATAATTTACAGGCGGCAGGCTGTGCTTTCCTGGCTGTGATGAGCCTCTCAGATGGAAATCATCTCTCCTATCTCTTTTTTCAAGGCACCACTTCAATCATTAGCAAACCATTGTGGTGTACCAAAAACTGACAACGAGCAAGAGAATGAAATAATCTCAGAAAAGTCTTCCCAGCACATGGAGAAATCCATAAGTTTTATGGATGGAATAATCAATCGATTGAAATTGATCCCTGATGTTCATTAATACATGCATTGCATTTTCAATTGAAAACTTCAAATTAAATTAGTTGCTTTCATCCTGGTGTCCCTTGCTAGTGTAATAAAAGACTCGGACGCTTCTCTCTGTCCTGTGTCCTTTATTTGGGTTCGATCTCTTTTCCCTCACGGCATTCCCCTATATACTCTCTGCTCTGCAGCCCCAGGCTGCTGTCGCTCACGTAGCCAAACTCCCTCCTAGCAGACCCGCTGCTGTCTTGTCGTGCAGACCCCTGCTGCCCGACTCCTCCCTTGCAGACCCGCTGCTCTCTGCAGCCTCCTCGCTGCTCCTGCTGCCCGGGGGTCGGTCACCGTTGGCCGACGGTGCCGATCCTCGTGGCTCGGGTGTGTGGCGATCTCGCCACTCTCTCCTCACCCTTCGCCCTGCGTGGCCTCCCACTTTCCCAGTCTCCGATCACTCCCGACTGCTTCCGTTTACCCCCCTTATAGACCCTTACCCTCTCCCCCACGTGACGTAACTCCTCCCCCCATGACGTCACTTCCGGGAGGTCGTTTACGCCCACATTACACCACCCTCCCCCGTAGAGAACACAACTCCAATAAGCAATGCGAGCGAACACGACCGAATACGAAAAAGGACACAGAACACACGATAATATACCGAAAGAACAAGAACACAACACAATAATTAACGAAATGTGAGGGATTTCGAGCGGGTGCGGGTCGCCGGGCCGTCCCGGACGGTCGGTGGCCCTCCCGCCGAGCGGGAACGTGGCAGGGTTTTAAGAGCAACAGGCTGAAGTTCGTCTGTCGCTATTGGAGGCCTGGCAACGTCCCGGTCCCCTATTTTCGAAGGCGCAGCATCAGAGGCGTCCCGCAATCGTGTCCGCGGCGGGGTTGGAAGGGCTGCGGGCCTCAAAGGTTCCGCAGCCGTGGTAGGCGCACCCCGAGCTGGGTCTTCTTTCCCCTGCCGCGTCACGGCCGGCTCGTCTGTGAAAGGCACGACAGGCGCTCTAGCAAAGTCAGCAGGCACAGGCAAGGGCGAGTCGGCAGCAACAAACCCCGGCAAGGCAACCTCAGGAGATGACGCATCCGGTCGAGGGGCCACGTATGGTTTCAACAGAGATGTATGGACGAACCAACGCCGACAACCAAACCGAACACGCGCCGACTGTGGGTTGGGAACCTCGATGAGGCGAACCGGCCCTTGCCATGGCTTATGTAATTTAGGAGAGGTACCTGGCCGCACCTGTGGACAATGGAGCCAGGCCAGGTCCCCCGTTTTCCAGGGGCATTCCCCTTTTGAACGTCGCGCACACCGCTCGTTCCGAGCCTGGGCTTTGGCCGTAGCCATGCAAGCCCCCACCCGCGCCTCAGTGACTCGGCGAACGGTGTCCTGAATATAATCAGGAAGAGGCTTGACAGGTCCCCTCGCTCCGGTTCCCAACTGTTCATTAATCGGCGGTACGTTTTCACGACCGTACATTAGAAAAAAAGGCGAATATCCTGTAGCCGCATGCGGCGTCATCCGGTACGCTGAAAGCACCCCAGGGATATGCAAATCCCAATCCGATTGTTTTTCACTAACCGTATGGCACAACATGGCGGACAGGGTCCGATTAAGCCGTTCCACCATACCATCCGTTTTTGGGTGGTAGGGAGATGTCCGTATTTTTTTTGTACCCAGCGCCGCACACACCTCCCCAAACAATTTCGAGGAAAAATTCCGGCCTTGGTCTGTAAGGAGCCTCTCCGGCGCCCCTTTGTCCATAACATACCCAAATAGAAAGGCGTCTGTGATAGACGCCGCTGACTGGTCAGGCAAAGGCCAGGCCAGCGGGAGAGGTACTCCACCCCTACCAGCAAATATTTATTTCCCCTAGCGGATGGCGGAAAGGGTCCCAAAATATCTAACGCCACCAACTCATTAACTCGAGACACCTGAATGGATTGTATCGGCGGCACATATGGATGTTTAGGTGTCTTACGGCGGGCACAATCGGGACACGCGCGAACGTGCCCGACGACATCCGTCGTCATGCCGTGCCAATAGTAGTCTCGCTGCAGCGTCAATAGCGTCTTCTGCACCCCCAGATGTAAAAGCGTGTCACAATGCAGAGTCCTAATCAATTCGTACCGCAATGATGCCGGTACAACCAGACGCCAGCGTTCCTGCATCCCTTCCCTCCACATCAGCAAGCCATCACGGAGAGTGGTTTCCGGCAAGCCTCCCGCACAGAGTCGCCCACTCCCCTTCACAGGCCGCTTACGTAACGTTACCAAAGAATCATCCAACATTGGTTCCCGAATCCACACAGACCTCGGGAGATGTAGAATGCCATCAGCCGGTCCCCCATCAGCCGGCCCTGCATCAGCCGGCCCCGGCTCAAGCGGAGCTTCCGGCACTTCGACTGCCAGCGCGACAGGCGGAGGGGGGTGCTGAATCGGGCCACACCTATGCGTCCCCGACGCACACGCGCAAGGGGATCGCTGCGGCAGCCTGGAAAGTGCGTCCGCATTAGCGTGACGCACTCCCTTCCGATGGTGAATTTGGAAGGAAAATTCTTGCAGCATGTCCAACCACCGCGCCAGCTGGCCGGATGGTTGGTCCATTTTAAGAGCATACTGCAAGGCCGCATGATCCGTGCGAACAATAAACGAACGACCGTACAGATACGGTCGAAATTGGCGGAGAAAAAAAACAATAGCCAAAAGTTCCCTGCGAGTGACGCAGTAGCGGGTTTCAGCGGGAGACAAAACCCGGCTACCATACGCCACCACGCGTTCTACACCACCTTTGGACTGAGATAACACCGCCCCAATGCCCGTGTCACTCGCGTCCGTATCCAGAATGAAGGGATGTGCAAAATCCGGATAATCCAACGTCGGTGCCATAGCCAATAGATCGCGTAGGCCTCGAAACGCCGCCTCCTCTGGCGGTCCCCAAGCAAATTTGTGTCCTTTACCCGTCAGGAGATGCAAAGGCCTCGCGATCGTAGCAAAATTTGGAACAAACCTCCGATAATATGAGGCGAACCCCAAAAACCGACGCACATCCCCCACCGTGGCAGGGGTTGGCCAGTCACGGACGCACGCAGTTTTGTCCGGATCTGTGGCCACCCCGTCCGCACTGACGATGTGCCCCAAATAACGCACGGAGTGTTGCAGTAGGTGACATTTCTTGGGCTTAAATTTCAAATTAGCAGAACGCATCCTGATGAACATGGCCTCCAACCGCGATAAATGCTCGTCAAATGTGCGGCTGAAAACGATAATATCGTCCAAATATATAAGACATATCTCCCACTGCAACCCCGTTAATACCAACTCCATCAACCTCTGAAAAGTGGCAGGGGCCGCATTCAGCCCCATCGGAAGACAGTTTAATTGGAATAACCCCTGCGGCGTACGGAAAGCAGTCTTTTCTCGCGAGGACTCGTCGAGGGGAAGCTGCCAGAAGCCCGAAGAGAGATCTAGCGTTGAAAAGAACTTCGCCCCCGACAAGGCATCGAGAGAGTCGTCCATACGCGGCAGGGGATACGCATCTGCCACCGACACCTTATTTAGTTTACGAAAGTCTACACAAAATCGCAATTTGCCATCTTTTTTCTTGACCAAAACAACAGGTGCGCCCCATGGGCTGTTAGACAGAGATATTATGTCCGCAGCCAACATGTCATCCACTGCCCCTCGAACATGCTCTCGCTCAGCCGGACTCATCCGATGCGAGTTCAACCGAATAGGGGCAGCGTCCCCTGTGTCAATATGATGGTAAAGCAACGAGGTGCGTCCTAAGTCCAAATCATCGGAGCTAAACACATCAGAATAGCTCGATAATAATTTACGAATCGCACAACGTTGTTCCCCGGAAAGAGCTGAATTCTCCCCACACAATTCAGAAATCCAGCGGTCATCTACAGCTCCGGGGCCCGAAACACCTCCAACAAACCCCCGGCCGGACAGATCATCATGAGCTGTAAACGCAGTAGTGGCATGTGCCACAACGGTACCTGCCGGCACACACACGCTTTCGGCACTCGCGTTAAGCACCTGCAAAAACGGCTGCTGGTCTGGCCGAACAATAGTTTGTGCCCCAACCAGCGCCGATCCACCCGTGATGGTGGCGGACGGCAACAACAAAACCCCAATCGCTCCTTGACGACAAGGTACAGGCTTCCGATAACGCAACGGAATGAGAATCTGTGAGCCAGGTGGAATATCAACAGACACTTCGGACAACGCCTGCACCTGGGCGACAGGAGCAGGTCGCCCCCAGGGCGACGGCAAAAAGGCAATTTTACGGCCTTCCGGTAATTGAATGCAGTTCTCATTAATTCTAATTAGAATGGGCATTTTGGCCAGAAAATCAGTCCCTAATAAACAAGGAACCGCAAGAGACCTCGAAATTAACACAATTCCCGAGGCCGACACTCCCCCGATAGCGATTGTAGCGTACACCTGGCCCACAATGCCCATGCTACGGCCTCTGGTGGGATGTTCAAGAGATGGAATATTACATCCGAAATAATGGTCGCGGACGCTCCGGAATCTACCAAAATCCGTACGTCCACCCCTTGTATCGACCCAGGTATGGTGGACGAACCGGTAGCGGCCGCGACGACCCGCCGAGCCAACTTACGCCACTGCGTTACTGAACGACAAGGCGCAGTCAATGGCCTCCCGTTATTAAAAACACCCGGATCGCACGACAACGGTGATGAGTGAGGTGTCAAGCCTTGCCGGGTGTCTGGTGCGCACCGACTTGCCTGTGCTGGCGAATCCTTTCTTGGAGCGGCCGCTGTCGAGGCCTCCTGCTGGGGCGGACCCGGGCCGCGGGCCCAGCAGTCCCTGGCATAATGGCCCTTACGCCCGCAGCGGAAACAGTCGATGTTGTTGCGCCTTGCTGCGGGCGCCCCGTCCCGACGCGGCCGTGTCGGCGGCGCAGCCCGCGGCTCCGGCCACGGAGCAGCGGCAGCCGACAGCTCCTGCGGGCTCCTGTCGTCCGGCACATAAACTGCTTTCTTGGGGTCCCAACCCACGGCTCCCCCTTCGACGATGGGCCCACCCGTCCACGCCGTAACTTGCTTCCACCGGCGCAGGTTGAACTGGGCGTCCAGACACTTAGCCGCAGCCCAGGATGTGAGCTTCTCGTGACCGCACACCGGCATGGGAATGCCGAGATCCCGGGACAACTCCAGCATCTTCCCCAGGATGAGAGGTTCCAACAGGTCAGGCTCCATCTCCGGGTATGCGGCCATTGCCAGCTCCAGTACCGCGCCCCTATACGCCACCGGAGACTCCTCGGGTGCGCGTTGTCGTTGCACAAACCGGCGATGAGCATCATCCGGCGGCTCGTAAGCGTCTGCCATTTCGTCGAACACACCACGCAATGTTTTCTTCTTCGCGGCTTTTATAGAGCGAAAGAATCTAACGGACTCGTCATCAAGGAGAGTCGGAAGAACTTATAATGCCTCGGCGTCAGTCCACCTCGCCGAGCATACCGCTGCCAAAAATCTGCAGGCGAACACACTCCAATCGCCCCCGATGGAGAATTCCTTGACAGTCGTTAGGTGATGACTGCGACGCCTTGGCGCGTTCCCTCCAGCCGCTGACTCCTCCGGTGGCATGTTCAACATGGCGTCGCAGCGTGGTGTCGACAAGATGGCGGCCTTCCGTCGCGGAGGGCCCAAAATGGCGGCTTCCCACCTTTCGTCGTGCGCCACGCCCAAGATGGCGTCTTCGTGCCGCGTGGCTGATGGCGTCGACATCGAAGACAAACCGGGCTCCTGCGGACCACCAACATCGCCTTCCGACGCCGTCCTCGGCGTAACGAGCTCACACAACTGTGCAAGTACGTTCTTGAGAGTTTCAAGTTGCTCCGCCATCTGACTCCATCTTAAATCCGCGTCCTTTGGTGCAGACTGGTCCGCCGACGCGGCGACATCTTGGACCCCTGGACCCGCACTCGTCCCAGCACGGATCTCCTCCTCTGCCAGAGTCGGGTCCACCGCAGGAGGAAGGTCATCGTCGTCGGAAGATGAAGCCGATGCCGGAGACGGAATATTCTTTTTTCTCAGTTGTTTAGCCATACCGTTACACTTTTGACACCAGTGTGATAAAAGACTCGGACGCTTCTCTCTGTCCTGTGTCCTTTATTTGGGTTCGATCTCTTTTCCCTCACGGCACTCCCCTATATACTCTCTGCTCTGCAGCCCCAGGCTGCTGTCGCTCATGTAGCCCAACTCCCTCCTAGCAGACCCGCTGCTGTCTCGTCGTGCAGACCCCTGCTGCCCGACTCCTCCCTTGCAGACCCGCTGCTCTCTGCAGCCTCCTCGCTGCTCCTGCTGCCCGGGGGTCGGTCACCGTTGGCCGACGGTGCCGATCCTCGTGGCTCGGGTGTGTGGCGATCTCGCCACTCTCTCCTCACCCTTCGCCCTGCGTGGCCTCCCACTTTCCCAGTCTCCGATCACTCCCGACTGCTTCCGGTTACCCCCCTTATAGACCCTTACCCTCTCCCCCACGTGACGTAACTCCTCCCCCCATGACGTCACTTCCGGGAGGTCGTTTACGCCCGCATTACACTAGGAAGACTCTTAGTCTCAATGGGCTCTTACTTGGCAATACGTACAAATTCCACTCATCTACTTCGTAGTGTGTGTGATCGGTTTGTTGAAACCAAGCAGTTATTATTGATTCTACGCCCAGAACAATGGCAAAATAGAATTGATTCAAAAATTGAATTGTGACCTAGAATGTTGACAATTTGTGGGCTATTGAAGGGGTGACTCATTACATTACTAATTGGTTTCTCAAAAATTGTTGGTAATCCGCTGATATGTAATCCCCTCTTAGACGTAATATAATGCACTTATGAAAGCCTCGCCGAGCCTCAAGACAATTTCAATGGAAAGTTTCATCAATTCCTTTTTAAAAAGGAGCGTTCGGCATGGATGATCGAATGCCAGGGTTTTCACAGATCGGTTTGTGAACCCATTCGCGTACACTATTATCTCATGGCCATCTTGCAGCCCAGGAGGAGTTTCAAAAACCTTGCGTCATCCATAAAACCCTACCCTGCAGAGCGACGAAATACAGGCACACACCGCCATGCCATATTCAGACGAATACTGGACAAGTCAAAGTGCCAACCCCCCCCCCCCTGCTAATGGCACCCCCTCTTCGTGAGCGCCTCTGAGCCAATATGGTGGAATTTCTACAATGGTTTGACAGGAGCCATTCCCGCAATGAGATAACTGTGAACCTTCCACACAATGTTACTTATGTTATCGATCTCAGAGGATCAATTGGGTTCCTTTTTGTGTAACTGCCACTGCCCATGCATGTGTGCAGTGATGTCATAAACGCAGACGTGCACTTGCCTGCATGTTTGTGCGCCAGTCAGGCAGCCAGGAATCCAGCCAGTAAAACGTTTTTGTTCTCATGTACTACGATAGAATCACCATAAGTAATTCAAGTATTCTGAAATTTGTAACAACTCTTGAGACATGAGTTGCATATAGTTATAAAATAGCATATGTATTAGTACAAAAGCTTATGCAACTGTAGTGGTGGTGTTGACGCGCGCCGACAGTGATAGATCACGGGGCGGCGCGGGGTGCGTGGTTGTGCGCGCTGACACAAGGTGGGAAATAGGATCGTGGGCAGCGCGCAGTGATTGGTCAACTGGGGTGGGTGCTCTCAGCGACGTCCGCATGAAGGACTATAAAGGGGGACGCGCGGGAGCACTCGGGGAGTTGATAACCAGTTGAAGATCGAAGACGGAGTTGAAGAGGTCGGGCCCTGAGACCCCTAGTCCCGCTGTCCTTGTATGGGCCGGGACCCTGTGTGGCTCGGAGGCGAGACTGTGGGACCCGTGGTCTGACGTCCATGTGGGACGAGGCTGTGGGACCCAGAGTCGAGACGGACACCCCAGCCGGGTGGGTTCCGAGAAGCTACGGGGCGTAAGAGCCCGTGTGGGTGTAGCCAGGGGAACCCCGTGGGTTAAGGCTGCAGTTAGCCACCCGTGTAATATAAGTTGGTGTTAATAAAGAGTGTGCTACCCGTAAGGTCGTCTCCCGCCAAGTTACTACATTACACAACCACTAAAAGAGATGCACCTTTGATAATTGCCAGAAATAAAATAATCTGTCTATAAAATTACCTTACGAACAACTTAGGCTGCATTGAAAACACAAGCAGTGAGCGCACAACGCAAGCACTTTTATGAGTTGCCTTAATTTCGATATTATTTTAAATTAAATTGTCAAGAGCCTCCTATTGGGAGGCCTCTGCTTCGCTAACTATGATCTTGCCGCACACAGGCTCCGCTAAGCTGCATTGCAAGGGAAAAATACTCCAACTGTTCCTAAGACAAAAGCGGTGTTTTATCACCAGTCGCTATATTAAGCAATGACATGATAAAATGTTCACCATTATGCACGTGCATTTCTAAATGCAAGCATACATGAGCCAACGGTTATCTTATTAGCATGCTTTATTATTGTACTTTGCGGTCGTGTTTATAAGCACCGGTGCAATTTTAAACGTAATTTTCCATTTAATGGCATTCATGGGTGAGAAGTAAATCGTAATGTTTTTCTTATTCGCCTGTTAGCCCTAGATTAAAACAATAATGCTCTTTTAGGACGACATCAGCTGCTCAAATAAAAAAAACAATTATGAATGACCTGGGTGGTTCCCTGTGAATAATGCCATTGTTCACATACCGGGTGGCCCAGTCGAGTGCAATATTGGGTCAACATTGGCCCAATGTTTTTCCCGTTTACTTGGAACACGTGGGTTCAAGTTTATTTTGTTTAACCAGGTGAAAACTCAAGATACCAGGATAGTCTAGTTTGCAAGAGTGACCTTGGATATTAGTCTTCCAGCAGGGTGCACTGATAGGCCACTTTGTTGAGCTATCATTTGTGGCCAGGTCGCTTTAAAAAAATAAGTTAACAGCCCAGTGGGCTTTAACTGGTAAGATAAAAATAGCTTAGTTTTATTACTATATTGTTTTAAGTGATTAGTTTACCTTTCCTAGACCTTGCATTCCGATTGTGTTTTTGTACTGTTTGTTGTTGTAACGTACTGACCCGTTGCTACTGGACATCTGTGAAAAAGAGCTTCATAAGCTCATCAGATTCCTTCCCTTAAATATTCTGATTCTGATTGCTATGTACGTTCCCTATTGAGTTATTTGCAGGTAATTTTCAAATTTGGACCGTGACGATGGTGCACAACGCCTTATACTTGCAAATACTGCCAGGGGATCTTTAACATCTACTGTGAATCAGACGGCGCGTATTGTTGTCGTTATTAAATCTGCAGTAAGAATCAAGCTGGCCACTGGATTCAACCACGAAACTCTGCAGCCATGCAGCGAATACGCGCTACCGCTAGGCCGCATCAATCGGGTTTAAGCCCTTGGGCTGTGTAGGAAAAACACGCTACAGAAGGTGTTTCACTTGAAACACGTTTGGTGGTCTCAGCACACGTACTGATGACTGTGCAAAAAAAAGTACATTACAAACTGTTTTAAAGTGTTCATCAAGGTGCTACCCTGGCAGGAAAAGGGAGCCGTGAAAATTGCTCGCTGGCTCAATGAGAAACTCAAAGAAGGCGGTGTTGGGTTGAGTACGGACCACATCGGCGGCTATTATGTTGAGTTCTGCAGTGCTCGTTGTCTGCGTGTGCGCTTGCCTGGGGTTGCGCTAATTTCAGCAGCGCCAAGAAGTTGAGAAAATCGCATGCATTAGTCTGGTCGCGTGTGTGCGACTGTGATAGTGAGGGTGCATGAGAGCGTGCGATGCGAATTCATGGTATGTGATTAGGCACATTTGTGTAGTCGTTCACAGGCTGTGGCTAACGAGACTACTGAATCGAGTTCCATTCCAGGCTGCAGCGAACATCAGTGGTAATTATCTAAATTGCTCCTGGGTGGTCTCCCCTAGGTCGTCTCAGCCTTAAATGTTGCAGTGCGTATAAACATCAGCACTGGGAGGATCAAGGTGACCAGGGGCAATGCTATTCACATCACCCTTTGTTCCAGCCTTCATAGCTGCTCACTAATAGCACTTGCCCCAATAGCATGTTAAAGGCTATACGGGGGACCTGTGTCTGTGTATGGCAGTGGTGGAGAGAGTGCACCACAATACAATTTGGATTCACATCACACACATTTGCAGCTTTTCAAAACTGCACCAAGATGAGATTATACATCCACAGTGAATCACTGCAAATTACAAGCTCTCTGGGTTCTATTCCTGGCCACGATTCACAACATCAGCGGAACGTGTTAATATCCACCCTTCTTGGGCCTCTCATCGACGTTCACTTTTTAAATTCTTTATATTAAGTTCGCTTGCTTGCTTGCGCGCTTACGACCGTGCACATCTTTCGGTCGTTTTTTAACCCACTTCGTGAAAAAAATTTGCAAAATGTTACACTTTTTATGAATTTTTTTTAAATATTTAATTACCAATTGCTTAATGCTGCCAGGCAATCATCTGACCCATAGGTGCCAGCCATCTCAAGCCAGAGGACGAGAGGACTCTAGCCGCCACGCATATAAAGGATTTATAGTAAAAAACGTTGTTTTTACGGGTTAATTTTTTATGTCTTGATATCGTCGCGCGTCCCGACAGCCGTGGAAACGAGGCCCTCCCTCATTGGACACCTCATACGGTGGATGAATACACTGTGTAATATAAAAGAAAGTGTTTTTTGTTGTTCCTGGGTAGTAAGTGTTATTTTGAAATGTACATATTTTCAATGAGAAAACGTGGTGTGCACTTGTGTCATTCCTTCACGTAAAGTCCTGGTCACAGAAGCAACGTTTGTGGGGAATAATAGGCGTTTTCTATACTTTTTAGGCATAAGCAATAAAAAAAATAACACTAAGTACCTAGGAACAAAAATTGTGTTCCATAGTGATATCAGCACCGGCGAGACACAGAGAAGCTGGCCACACCACAAACAAAGATCCCCCGTATAGTCTTAACAGACTCTTGGGACAAGTGCTGTTAGCGAGCACCTATGAAGGCCGGCACGGCACACGAGGGGGTGGGTGGCCAGCACCACGCCGGGCCGCCTTTGTCTCCCTAGTGGCGATGTGTACGCACCACACCAGGTACTCATTTGAGGCTGAGTCGACCTAGGGGAGGCCCAGGACCGGTTCAGATAATCGTCACTGGTGGTGGCCGTGAGCGAAAATCGAACTCGGGTCACGGGGTTCGTAGTGTGGTGTAGTACTGATCGCTACACCACCGCTCCCCACACCATGCAGACACTCACACTAGGGCTGAACGATTTGGGGGAAATATCTAATTGCGATTTTTCTGACATTCATTGCGATTGCGATATGATTTGCGATTACATTTTTTTAAGTCAAGCTTCAGTTCAATATTCACTGTGTAATAGGTTTAAAACGTGTGATGGAGCATTACCACATGATACCATCAAAATATGAACTGCTCTATATATTCTAATGCAAGGATGAGCACTTAAATATATAAATTGCTTCCAACATGTATTTATGAAAAAATAATTGAAATAGAACAATCGAACATAGAACAATTGTTAAGTTAAATAAGTAAAGTTATAATAATACAAAAATAAAACAATTCCAATAAGAAAGTAATCGGACTTTTCAAATCGCAAAAAATCGCAGCCTTTGCGAGTTGCTAATCGCATTGTTTCAAATTGCGATTTCGATTTGAAATCGATTAATCGTTCAGCCCTAACTCATACTCAGCACTTGGTCCGAATGTCTGCGAGGATAAACTGGGAATATTTGTTCATTGTATGTGAAGTATTGGAAATGACGGCAGGAAACTCCTTGACGGGTAACACACTTCTTTTATTAAATCTTCGCTTATCTCGATACAACGTGTAGTCTCTATTCTTCCGTGTACGGTCACCAGACACCGGTACAACTCGTAACCTCTGTTCTTCTTATAACACACCGTACTGAACTCGTGTAGACTCCAAGCCTCTGGCTACACACGCCTCACTCGTCTCGTATAGACTCGCCTCGTGTAGACCCTATGCCTCTGGCTACACACACATCACTCGTCTCGTGTAGACTCTTCTCGTGTAGACCCTATGCCTCTGGCTACACACACATCACTCGTCTCGTGTAGACTCTTCTTGTGTAGACTCGTCTCGTGTAGACTCTTCTCGTGTAGACCCTATGCCTCTGGCTACACACTCGGCATGCTGACACTGCATGCTCACACTACCCCCGCCTCTGGGTTACACAGAGTCCCGGTCCTCGCAGGACAGCGGGACTAGGTACCGCAGGGCCCTGGCTCTTCCTCCCGTCTTCAGTCTTCGCTGGTTACACTCTCCCCGTGCGCCTGTGCGCATCCCCTTATATAGTCGTTCCTCCCGGGAGACGGAGCGGATGCGGACCTCGATGCGAGCATCGCTTGTTAGTGAACCAATCACAACGCGCTATCTCTACGATCCTTTTTCCCCAACGCGTGTTTTCACTCACCAACCAATCACGCCGCGCTGCCACTCGATCACTCCCACACCAGCACGTCACCGGCACCCAGCCAATCAACACCACACAACCCACGATCCCGCGCTGACCCCTGATCCCTCACCGTCAGCGCGCGTCACCACCCACACACCCAATCACAACGCGCTGGCACCTGATCGCTACCCCAGCGCGTATCACCACTACATCACCCCCCCCCACATAGCTTGCAGCCGTCCCGGCTGCTAACCAACAACCTCCCACATCGTTAACACAACAAACCCCCCCCCCCCCCCAGTGTGCCCCGTAACACAACAACAACACAACAGCAACCTATGTACAATCTGACAATAACCGCAAGACAAGGTAACAATACCACACACAACACCTTATATATATAAAAAAAAAACTATATACAACCCGACGAACAACATAATAAAAGCGATTTCTAGAAAACGAACGCGCCCCGCGTCTCTGCAACTAACGAAGTGACGAGGCGCTCCCCCTGCCTCGACTCCTCACGTGGCAGGTCAAACAAAGTAGCGCGACCTGGCGCGAGTCCGTCTGGCCGGTCCGTCATACGGGACGGGACACTGACGACCGTCAGGCGGCTCCAGCTGCTCTAGACGGCGTGGAACGGCCCTGAAAGGCCCGGCCCCGCCGCGAAGATCCGGCCGCCGGTGGTCGGCAGCTGTCAGTTCCGAGACACCTGGGAGCAGATCAGGCGGAGACATGTGAGGATCAGGCAGAGACATTTCCCCCTTTGGGTCGTCGGTCACGTCACATGCTCGGCCCTCACGACACAATGGGAGGCCATATGGAGGCGAGAACGGTTTCAGTCGGGAGGGGTGGACGTACCACCGTCGTTTTCCCCATTTTATCTGAACGCACTGGGGCCGTGCAACGCGCACGATCTCCACGGGCCCCCGCCATGGCCTCAACAATTTAGGTGACGTGGCCAAGGGCGCCTGAGGGCAATGCAGCCAGGCCCTGTCACCCGGTTTCCATTCGTGCACGGACACCTTCCGTGCCCGCAGTCGTTCATTAGCAATTTGGCGAGCCCGCGAATTAAGCCGTGCGGCCTCCCTTGCCTCTGTTAGCTTGTGAATATTGAATTTAATATGTTCCGCCAATTTAGAATTGGTTCGTGGAGCGGACAGGCCAAGCTGCGTTTCCATGGGCGGGTCGGCTTCCCGACCGTACATCAAATAGAATGGGGAAAACCCTGTCGCTGCATGGGGGGCCATTCTGTACGCGGCAAGGACCCCTGGGACCTGCAGGTCCCAATCTACATGTGCCTCACACACCTGCTGGCACAGCATAGAAGTCAAAGTCTTGTGAAGTCTTTCCACCATCCCGTCTGTCTGCGGGTGGTACGGGGAGGTACGCACCTTTTTAGTACCCAATAAATGGCACACCTCTTGCAACAATTTACTCGAAAAATTTTTACCTTGGTCGGTCAGCAAGCGTTCGGGAGCCCCCTTGTCCAGGACATAGCCCTGGACAAAGGCGTCCGTCACCGCCGCTGCCGACTGGTTGGCGAGAGGCCACGCCATAGGCCACCGGGTGAAATATTCGACCCCCACCAACAGGTATTTATTCCCTCTAGGCGTGACTGGAAAAGACCCCAAAATATCGAGTGCAACGAGCTCGTTAGTGCGCGAGACCTGAATCGATTGCAGCGGTGGATTAGCTAGCACGGGCGGTGGTTTCCGTCTGGCGCACTCAACGCACCCCTTCAGAATATTTACCACGTCACCCCCCATTCCCGGCCAATAATAGTCACGCTGAAGCAGGGCAAGCGTTTTGTTTACTCCCAAATGCAAGAGGCGTTCGTGTGCGGCCAAAACAACTTTCCCCCTTACAGCAGAAGGCACCACCAGCGCATGCCGCCGGGACAAACTGTCCCATCTCATCAACATGCCCTGTTTAAGTACATAGGAGCCAGTTCGCTCCTGGTCCTCTTTAGGACCACCCACCCTGCGGCGCAATGCTAGCAGGGAGCTGTCCGCCATTTGGAGGCGGCCCCACTCCCCCAGCGACAATGAGAGCAGCGAGTCCCGATCCTGATAAGTAGCGGGGACATCCCCGATTGGCGCGCCCGCAGTCGCAGCCAATGTCCCCTTATCTTCCACAACCGGCGGTTTACAGCGCGCCGATCCCGATAGACACGCACATTTCTGACACGGCAACAATCGCGACAGGGCATCGGCATTTGTGTGTCGCAACCCCTTACGGTATGTGGTCGTGAACTGATAGTCTTGGAGGACTTCCAACCACCGTGACAATTGGCCCGAGGGTTGGGCGACCCTCAATGAATACTGTAGCGCCGCGTGGTCCGTCCGGACCGTAAAGTGACGCCCATAGAGATACGGTCTGAACTGTTGTACAAAAAAAACAATGGCGAGCAGTTCACGATGGGTGACGCAGTAGCGCTGCTCAGCCGGAGACAATACCCTGCTACCATAAGCGACCACCCTTTCGACTCCCCCAACGACCTGGGACAGTACCCCCCCAATGCCCGTGTTGCTAGCATCCGTGTCTAGCAAGAAGGGACTCGCAAAATCCGGATAACGCAAGGGTGGGGCACCCACCAAGGCGTCCCGGAGGGCGCAGAACGCGGCCTCCTCTTCCGGTCCCCATTTGAACTTCACACCCTTCGCCGTGAGAGCGTGCAAGGGTTTCGCAATAGTGGTGAAGTGCTCAACGAATCGGCGATAATACGAAGCAAACCCAATGAAACTGCGCACGTCTGCAACTGACGTGGGTGTCGGCCATGAACTGACACAGTCCGTCTTTGCGGGATCGGTAGAGATCCCCGAAGGGTCGACAATGTGACCCAAGTATCTAACGGACTTACGAAAAAGGTGGCATTTGGCCGGTTTAAATTTCAATTTAGCCGATCGCATTCGCAAGAACACCCCTCTCAATCGCTGGAGGTGTTCCTCAAATGTTTTACTGAAAACAATGACATCGTCAAGGTAAATCAAGCACGTCTCCCATTGCAAGCCTGACAAAACCAACTCCATAAGGCGCTGAAACGTCGCTGGAGAGGAGTGAAGTCCCATGGGTAACCGGTTAAACTGGAACAGGCCCCCTGGAGTCCGAAATGCTGTCTTAGGTTTAGACTCTTCGTCGAGTGGCAACTGCCAGAATCCCGATAACAAATCAAGAGTCGAAAAATATCGCGCACCAGACAATGCATCGAGGGACTCGTCCATCCTGGGGAGCGGATACGCGTCAGCCACAGAGATCTTATTCAGGCGACGGAAATCTATGCAAAATCGCAAGGAGCCGTCTTGCTTCTTAACCAGCACAATAGGTGCTCCCCACGGACTGGAGGAAGGCGAAATAATGTCGGCTTCAAGCATATCGTTAACGGCCGACTGAACATGTTCCTTTTCGGCAGGACTCAGCCGGAAGGGATTTAACCTGACCGGTGCCGCATCGCCCGTGTCAATGTGGTGGCGTAACAAATCCGTACACCCAATGTCATATTTATGTTTGCTGAACACATCAGAAAATTCCATTAGTAACTCGCGCAGCGCACCCAACTGCACCCCTGACAAATCGTCCGAGCCCGCGCAAAGCGAATGGACCCATTTAAGGTCCTCCCTCGGTTCAATATTCTGCGTGGGGCTCGGATCAACATGCGCAACCAGCCGTTCCTCCGCAGGAACCCGCGCTGCGTGAGCCAGCACGGTACCCTGCTGAATGACGGCTGGCCGCGATCCAGCGTTTAAAACCATCACAAACGGATCCTTGTCCGCCCGAACCAAAGTGTGAGCCACCGACAAATCGACCCCTCCTACAGCCCTGTTAGAAGGACCCAAAAGCATGCCTTGTTCTGAAGTCCCCTCTACCCATGGTTTCCTTAACCGGAGGGGAATTAACATCTGTGAACCCGGGGGCACATGCACGGTCTGCGTCGCCAATGCTTGTATCGTGGTGCACGCCGTCCGAATCTCAGTAGGGCTCGTCAAGAATGAAATGCGGCGACCCGAAGGTAGTTCAATGCAATGCTGATCGATTAGAATTTTAATGGGCATCTTAGCCAAAAAATCAGTGCCCAGTAGACAAGGAACCGCCAAAGAAGACGAAACAAAAACGGGTCCCGACAATTTGATATCTCCAATGCAAATGGACGCCCTAATCTGACCGATAATGCCCAACGATCCCCCATTTGCGGCGAAAAACGGCACATCCACTGGGAGCAGTGGACGGCACTGGACGGGGAGAATGTTATAAATGAGGTCAGATATAATAGTCGCCGACGCCCCCGTGTCCACCAATACCCTGACCTCTACCCCATCAATAGAACCCGCAACGACGGATGAACCCGCTGAAGCAGCCACAATTCTATGTCCCAACTCCGACCACTCAATGTCTCTCCGGTCCCGGCCGAAACCCCCTCGCCGTACCGAATCTCCGAACCCTAACCGGCCCTCTTCCGTCGCTCCGCGACGGCCCATGCGTGTCGAGTGTGTGGGCCGAGCATGTGAGGTGCCGCGACTTGCCGGGGTTTGTAGGGATGCCTTGGGGCCTTGGTCGTCGTCCAGCCGAGATCCCATGGCGCGCTGACGGGGAGCGCGGCAACCGGACGCCACGTGGCCCCGGAGGCCGCAGTTGTAGCACGTGATGAGGGTCGTCGGTGATCTCGGTTGCTCCAGCTTGCGGGTCGATCGCAGAGGCGAACGACCCCCCGACCTACAGTCCCCCGGTCGTCCCGCGGTGAACGCCTCCTCTCGCGGACTGACGACTTGTAGTTCGGTGATCACCGGACCCGGAGTTGAGGCCACAGCAGCGTTGCAGACGACCCCCTGTTTGCGTTGAAGGGCCTCGTGCGCTTGTATACTCGTAGCGACCCGTAAGGAAGAAATGTCGATCTCGTCGGCCGTGTTGATGGGGACCCCCAGGTCCTGTGCCAACTTAAGCAGCTGCTCCAAAACCATCGCATCCTGGCCCTCCTCGTCCATCCGAGGGAATGCAGCATCGGCGAGAGCCAGCAACGCCGTGCGATAGGCGAGCGCGGTCTCCGTGTCCGCCTTCCGCCTCGCATAAAAATGATGGCGGCACGCCGAGGGAGGTCCGTAGACCCTGGCCATGAGACCCAGCGCTGCCTTAAGCGTGGATCGGTCCGACCTCCGAGCTGACATGAAGGCCGCGAGTGCGTTGTCGTCCAACATGGCAGGCAATGCCCGCAGCGCCGTAGCATCGGACCAGGCCGACATCTCCTGATGCGCCAAAAACCTGCGCTGAAACTGGCCCCAGTCCCCGCCTTCCGCCTTGAAGGCTGACAATGCGGGGAGGCGCTGTTGAAAAATGAAGTCGTCCTCTGCGTCGTGGTTCCTTCCCGCCGCGCCGTCGGTGTGTAAGATGGCGGCTCCAATGGCGGACGCCTGATGGCGGTCCGCAGCGCGCGTCGATGACGTAAGATGGCGCGCTTGGAAACCCCCAACCACGTGGCGGTCGCCGTTCCCGCCAAAAGTCGCCGCCGATGAAATGGCGGGAATCGCCAAGTCAATTTGGCGGGAATCTGCAGGGCGACCCTGTAGAATGTCCGCTGCCGTCTCCGCTCCTGCCGACGTGCTGATCTCCGCCAGGATGGACGCGGCGGCGAGCAGCAGCTCCGCCAGACGAGAGTGCGCCTCCCGGAGCACGGCCTTGGTCCCCCGCCGCTCCTCCGGCGCCGCCGGCGGATCCTGCAGCGTGGGCCATTCTTCGTCCTCACCCCCCGACGGCAGCTGGCCCGGGTCGTCAAGGTTGTCCTCGCGGTCACTCCCGTGGGTCCGAACGGTCTTCCTCGTATCCATGCTTGGAAGACAGTTTCACTTCTGACGCCAGTTGAAGTATTGGAAATGACGGCAGGAAACTCCTTGACGGGTAACACACTTCTTTTATTAAATCTTCGCTTATCTCGATACAACGTGTAGTCTCTATTCTTCCGCGTACGGTCACCAGACACCGGTACAACTCGTAACCTCTGTTCTTCTTATAACACACCGTACTGAACTCGTGTAGACTCCAAGCCTCTGGCTACACACGCCTCACTCGTCTCGTGTAGACTCGCCTCGTGTAGACCCTATGCCTCTGGCTACACACACATCACTCGTCTCGTGTAGACTCTTCTCGTGTAGACCCTATGCCTCTGGCTACACACACATCACTCGTCTCGTGTAGACTCTTCTTGTGTAGACTCGTCTCGTGTAGACTCTTCTCGTGTAGACCCTATGCCTCTGGCTACACACTCGGCATGCTGACACTGCATGCTCACACTACCCCCGCCTCTGGGTTACACAGAGTCCCGGTCCTCGCAGGACAGCGGGACTAGGTACCGCAGGGCCCTGGCTCTTCCTCCCGTCTTCAGTCTTCGCTGGTTACACTCTCCCCGTGCGCCTGTGCGCATCCCCTTATATAGTCGTTCCTCCCGGGAGACGGAGCGGATGCGGACCTCGATGCGAGCATCGCTTGTTAGTGAACCAATCACAACGCGCTATCTCTACGATCCTTTTTCCCCAACGCGTGTTTTCACTCACCAACCAATCACGCCGCGCTGCCACTCGATCACTCCCACACCAGCACGTCACCGGCACCCAGCCAATCAACACCACACAACCCACGATCCCGCGCTGACCCCTGATCCCTCACCGTCAGCGCGCGTCACCACCCACACACCCAATCACAACGTGCTGGCACCTGATCGCTACCCCAGCGCGTATCACCACTACATATGTGTAGTGACATAGGACGTCACTACTGTGTCGGCCCGTACGAGGGCTGGGGGGCCCCAAGGGGGTGCCTCGGGGGTCACGTGGTGGAGGGACCCAGACCTCCCGTGAGGTGGGGGAAGGGAGGCGTGGCCTGGGAAGGGAGGCGTGGCCTGGGCGGAGCAGGCCACGCCAGAGCAGATATAAGCGTGGTGTGAACGCAGAGCGGGCTGTTGTACTCCGAAGTGAAGACATCATCGGTCCTTAAGTCTCGGGTCGTCGTCCTGGACCAGGCAGCCCGTCGCCTGCCTGGTCCACACTGTGTTGTGTTCCAGAGTGTTAGTGAGTTGAGGAAGGTGGTCACCACCTCATGTACAGTGTTATATTACTTACCGGTTAATCAATAGTGTTGCCTCCAAGCTGCGTGTGTGTGTGCACCTAATTCGAATCCACTACATATGGAAGGAAAAGATAAAGGTGCAGCGCCCGCGACTGCCTGCTCTTGCCACTGCTGGTAGAAGCGACTCGATTTCAACCTAAAACTATTTCTTTTAATTTTACCAGGTCAGGCCCACTGAGCTATAGAACTCTTTTTCAAACGCGACCTGGCCGCAAATGATAGCTCAACGAGGTGGCCTACAGCAGGGTGTTTGGTCAATCGTTTTGGAAGAGGTGTAAGTACCCACACTCTACCCCACAGACGCACGACCCGCTGAATCACTGCTGGATAAACAGGGGTATTTAAGAAACTTGCCCCAATGTTTCCACCGACTCACACACGCACACACGTAGGAAATACATCCAACCAGAAGGCACTGTTAGATGACTCAAAACCACGACCAGAAGAGTTCAAACAATGCCCAGAAGTCAACTCGACCCATCATCATCATCATCCCTCTGGGGTGTGAGGTCAACAGGTGGGGGTTTAGACGTGAAAGGGTGACCCGTAACGCCCTGGGAATGTGCCATCTCCACCGCTCGTGCAGAATCCCCCCACAAATAAAGCGACGAGCGTCCACCCCCGTTTTACCTGAGCTGGGAAACACTAAGCGGAAAGAGCGATGATGTTGTTGTTGTTGTTGCTGCCTTTGGGCAGTGCTAACAACGGTCTTTAGGTGAAAGATGCGCGGTGTGAGCAAAGGGCGCCCAGCCACGTTGCAGACGTTGGGGCGTGTAACACTGTCCAGCAGTCCCCGGCGGTTATTGGGTAGGAAACAGATGGGATCGGTGAAGTTTGTCCTCCAATTAATTGCGGACAAGAGGAGTTCTTACTGCACTAGAATTACAGGGCGCTTCAAAAAAACGTTAACAATTTGGAGAATTTGCAACAAAAACACGATAAATGTGACTCCCGGCGTCTGGAGACCACCTGGGAGAAGATTCCAGGCACGCGTTGACAATGATGGCGAACAAGTGGAGACTTTTTGAAGATATTAACATTACATTTGTTTTTCTTCTTGGTTCTTTCGGTAAAGTCACGTAGAAGGGAAGTAATAAAATAATAAAAATAAAACATAATGTTTTATTATGTTTTATTTTTATTATTTTATTACTTCCCTTCTACGTGACTTTACCGAAAGAACCAAGAAGATGAATCCCTGCAGTCACGAAAGCTTTAAATCGAAATTACATTTGTTATCATGTTACAGTGTATTATCCGTTCTTTTTCCATTAAAAACGATAGTCCCATGTAAGTGTTAAAAACATTGTTTGAAGCACCCTGTATATTTGACGTGCGGGACTACTGGCTCATTACGGACTCATTCCTGAGCCTTGTGTGCGTTCGCGCTACTGTGTGCGTCCATGTCCCGTCATCAGTAGTATTCAAGATTGATGCAACCTCGGTATTTTGCACAACGTGTTGTGGGAAGGGGTGTCTTAGCCCCCATGCATGTACACACGTTGGGTGTATCCGGACACACAACGGACCCCGTCGCAGCAGCGGTGTCCGGAACATAACCCTGGAAAGTGCCGTGCGAGGCGAGACGCTCCATTCCCGGTGGCGCTCAGCTCACCTGCCCACCCGTCTGCTCACCCTACGTGTATGTGTTGCATGTGTGTTGAACTTCTTTCGCACCGTACGTTAGCCAACCATGCTAATCAGAGGCGCGGAAGAAGGACAACAGGACTCCACATCCACCCCCCCCCCCCCTCCTGAAGCCTCCCTCCGGACCTCATTACGGAAACTCGGCTGCACGGGATAAATCATGTACGCGCACGGACAACAGCAGCGCAACATCACACCGGAGTCCGTTACTCCCCCCTCCCCGTCACCTGCAATTATTATTTTTCTCACCTCGGCTCTTTCCGGCCGAATAAATTGCAGCGGCGAGGTCGTGCCCGGCTCTGTTTGTCACGAGGGGAGCGGCCGCGCTGGCGAGATGCGCTGCTGATGAAGGAGGCGAGCGGGAGAGGAGTGGGGGGAGAACGAATCGCTGTGCATTTCTTTTTTAACGCGCAAGTGAGCAACCACCACCGCCACCGCCACCACCGCCGCCACCACCGCCACCACCACCACCACCGCCGCCACCACCACCGCCGCCACCACCACCACCACCGCCACCGCCGCCGCCACCGCCGCCACCATCGCCGCCACCACCACCGCCGCCACCACCACCGCCACCACCACCACCGCCACCACCACCACCGCCACCACCGCCACCACCACCGCCACCACCATCACCACCACTGCCGCCACCATCGCCGCCACCACCGCCACCACCTCCACCGCCACCAACGCCACCACTACCGCTACCACCGCTACCACCACCACCGCCAGCACCACCGCTACCACCGCTACCACCACCATCACCGGCTTACCAGAATCAAAGTTGTAACCGACAACTCAAAACTCAACAGCCATGGTCTTGTAGCACGGTTGGCTACGCACCGCAGATGAGCACGGATGGCTACGTACTGTGTGTGAAAGAAGTTCAATATACACGTGTATAATTAGGCTGTGTCCTAAATTGCCTGACATGAGGGGTGGTGGGTGGGTGGGGGGTTACTTAATTTATAGTCATAATAAAATGTACTGCTATGTTGTAATGGTTGGCTCACTGGTCTTGCAATCCAGGTCGCTGGTTCGATCTGCCAGCCTCTGTATCCCCACCAGCAGTATGCATGGGTACACACCACAGTACGTAAAAGTACACCAAAGAGTCTTCTTGGTTCTTTCGGTAAAGTCACGTAGAAGGGAGGTAATAAAATAATGAAAATAAAACATAATAAAATAATTCTCACGACGTTTCGGCCACAACGCAAGCAGCCGTTCTCAGGTGAAGACCAGGTCTGTCGGGGAGACAGCGTGAGAATTATTTTATTGTTTTATTTGTATTATTTTATTACCTCCCTTCTACGTGACTTTACCGAAAGAACCAAGAAGATGAATCCCTGCAGTCACGAAAACTTTAAATCGAAATTTATACCAAAAAGCCTCTCAAATTTGATTTTCGAGCGGAGGCCCTTTTTGCCAGCAGTTGGGTGAGCAAGCAATTGCAAGGCTGCGCCTTTAGCCTCATGAGGGGAAAAACAAATCCGGTGTGAAACGCGGTGAGAGTTTCAAAATCAATGCTCCAGTGACATCACTCCATTTGTTATTTCGAAATCCTGGGAACTGATGTTACAGGGAAATCACTCGAGTGCTTGTCTCTCTACAGCGACACTGCAGACTGTAAACTGAACGTCTTTGTCTTCTCACGAATGCCTAAGACACCGGCCTAGGTGTATACATAGTACTGTCTCTACAAAAGCGTTGTTTTTAATAGGCTGCATCTTCCCTAACATGATGCGAGGCTGCATATTTAATTGTATAGCATGTTCATGTGCAATTGGTTCGTGGTTCAATTCTCACCAGCTATGGTGGTAATATCTGGAGATTGGCTCATGCATGCCGCTCACTATGAAGTTGATGTTAATGATCCCCGTGGTATCATTCCCAAGAGCAGGCCAAGTGTGAGTCATTCCATAGTCATTGGCTAGATCTAAATTGCAAATATACGATTCCCTTCCCAATCAATCTCCCCTTTATTCGAGATGTCCGTCCAACATTGAGATACATTGGTTCGCCACATTCGATTTGCAGGTGGCATGCGGTGGGGTAAAGTGTAGGCATTTCCCCTACTTACAAGACGTCTGGCCAGCATACAAGAGTAGGGGATGACAATACCCTCTGGAGCAGTGGTACACGCACCCCCTGGGGGGTACGTGGCAATGTGCCAGGGGGTACCCGAGGTGATTTGTCAGTGTGCGAAATTATATCATACATGAGAGTTATTTGGTGAATAATCACGTATGAATCTGCCAAAAATGAAATAACTACCATAAAATTGTCATCCATATGGTAACCTAGAACTATATAAAATAGTATAGATCATAAACAATGTGGTTTCCATGGGTAACCACGCATGGAAAGCGTCCGTTGTTTCATTTTTATTCGCTTGCAGTACTAGCTCGTTAGGATTACTCACAAAATGGACAACTGGTCAAAATATTGACGTTCATTTTTCGCACATTTATTTGCCAGGACCATGTTGGGCCAGGCAAAGGGGTACACTCGCTTGAAACAAAATTCAACAAGGGTGGGGTGGGGGGGGTACACAGTAGCCAAAAATCGCGGGGAACCACTGCAAGAGAGCCCCGAGAAGGGGCACCTCTTGCTCACGCCACGGGAGGGAGCTCTGCAGGGCTCCTCTGACGTGAGCAGGAGCGAGAGAGCACGACTGCACCTTCACAGTTCACCCATCAACCGTGGAAGGACGGTGGGCTGGATAAACCCGAAAAAAATCGTGATTTCAACTCGCAAACTTCCTACTGCGAGTCGAGCGTTCATACAACAGAGGCAGCCACGCGGACAGACTGTAATGCTTTGTGAATAGCGGGCATCCGTGGCCACGCTTCTTAATGCAGTTTTGTAGAATGGGATCAAGGTGAATGAGTACCTGGAGACGTGGCGCGGGATTCAGGGGCACCTCCCCCGGTTTAACCGCGCCAATTGGAATCACCTCGCGAGGAGCTGTCGGTACACAAAGGTCCTCGGCCCGGTCATGCTTTAACTATCGTTTCTACCATGCCTGGACTCCACGGAGTTGAACAAGAGTTGTGACCTGAATACACTAAGCATGGCTATGCATATACAAAGACGATGATGCCAATAACCACCATTTAGCCTTTTATACTGCACAGTCTATTTGGGCAAGTGCTGTTGGCGAGTAATGGAGGCAGTGACATGGCCCAATGGTAGCGCATTATAAACTAAACTTGATATTACGAAGTAAGGCCCACTAAGCTATACAGGTCTCTTTCACAAGCCAATGGCTCAAGGCAGCGGCTTATCATGTGGATATGTAATTGTGGAGGGATAAACCGGAGGACCCCGGGGGAAAATCCACGTGACCACAGGGAAAACGTATAAACTCCAAATATACAGGCGTCAGGGTTGGGATCGAACCCATAACCTATTGCAGACCAGGCGAGGGAGTTAACATTGCGTCACCACAGCGCATTCGCCACTCATTGAAGAGGGTCACCGTTCACTATGTAACGCAATTTTTTGTTCCTGGGTAATAAGTGTTATTTCGTAGTTGCTTATGTCTAAAAAGTATAGAAAACTTTTGAGGCATACTGTTCTGCCTCACGGCAGGAGTTTTGCCTCACGGCAGATGGGGGGGGGGCGTATGTACACAGGAATTTCCTGTTTTTGATGCTGGTTTTGGTCACGTGACCAGGAAGTTGCGAATTAAGATTCCCGCTTAACCACGCGGGCGTCGGCCATTACGCACATAATTCAAGATGGCGGCACACATCACGTCCCAGTGAAGCCAGCCGCAGTTGTCCATCGTGGGACTTTGAGAAGCATTGTCTGTAAGTTTGTTTATGTTCTTATAATATTAGCAATGCTGTTGTAATGTTGGAATGACCGTTATAGTGATGTAAATGCCTTTATGGTGCTGTTAAGTTGTTGTGGTAAATACGAGGCCTAGTTAGCAACGAAGCCTGCAACTTTCCTTATTGTGGATGTTACTTGTGATTTAGTAGGTCGAGTCAGACTTGTGCCCAGGTTGCTATGTTGCGATCCTGAGAGCAAAGATGACGAAGTATCTCATCCACAGTTTAGTGTTATGTGTAATGCTGTACATTTGGGGTGCAGTGTGATGAATACACGATGTGCCTTTATGCAACGCAGCGGCTTGTGCTCTTGTGTAGTTGTTCAGTGGTAGTGTGGGGGCCTGGTCCATCCAGGGTCTATTGCTGGGAAACATGTTATCTGGGACAATGTTCTGGTGCTGTGGTGTTCATTGTGTTGGTGTTTCCGGGTTATAACAGATGCTGTATCTGTGTTTTCTCACCAGTTTTACCTCGTTAAAACCAATAAATGACGTTTGGAGTCGGATGTTCACCCTGGCTCCGAGGGTTTATTGGACGCGAGGTTATCTACTCAGCTAGCGGTGCAACGCAGCGCACAGCGGGGCCGAGACACATACGCTATTATAAAATAACAATTACTACCCAGGAACAAAAGAAAATGTTACACAGTGTTATTATTGTGGGTGTATTAACCATGAAAATACGTACTTCAGTGGACATTACAGAGCCTATAATGCTATTTGTAAGAGCAGGCCATTGTGCAGTGGCGGCTCCTGCAAAATCTCTCAGGGGGGGCAAATGTCTGGATGATTGATAAGGATAAGGTCCACCCATGCAATGGGTAAATTAACAGCTTAAGCATGTAAAGGCAACTTCACTTCTTTAATATTAATGAAAAATAAAGTGACTCTTACAATACATCTTGTTTGTTTCTATACTCACTATTAATACAATCCACTCAGTTTATTTTATTAAAGATTCCACTAGGTGGCGACAAATAATATTGTTGGATGAAACGTGCTTACGTGTGATGACGTAAGCACGTTAGTGCGAGCCCTCCCGGAAGCCATAGAGAATGCATTGCAGCGCCCGCCGTTCGAAAAAAAACATCTTTGAATGTAAGTCTATGGGAACACTCTGGGCGATTCTCAGTCGGAGTGAAATCGCCCAAAAAGAGGCGGTACTCCACAGAACGTGACATGAAGCTGATTGGACTATATCCAGAGGCACAGTAACGGCTCGCGAAACTCTGTGGTTGAATGACATTGGTGGTGAGTCGCCCAATCGCCCTAATGAAGAAACCGCCCCTGCCATTGTGTGCTGGCATCTCGGTCCAAATTTGCCAGTTTTTAAATAATAATAATAACACCAGCAAATTACTCAGTTGGAATCTCCATGGCAATCATTGCCCCCGACTCGGAAAACCCAACAGGGCCCCTCCTGGAAAATTCTAGATTTGAAGCTTTCGTGACTGCAAGGATTCATACTCTTAGTTTTTTCGGTAAAGTCACGTAGGTTTAAAAAAAAATGAAATAAAAATTAATAAAAAATAAAAGAATAAAAATCACGATGTTGCGGAGGCAACACAAGCTTCCGTCTTCAGGTGAAACCGTCACAGCAAAATATCTGTATCAAGTGAAACGTTTTGGTGAGGCTTTGCTGGGTAAACAAGTGTGATAAAAAAAAAACTGTGAAGCTCTGGAACATGATTGGATGGTGTGGCCAGTACAACGCATGCCCTGCTGTCTATCGCTCCAGAGCCGACGGTGGCCAAATTGTATTGATTACTCACCTTTGACCCAGTTGACCTACGGGAAGTCCAAGCCGAAAACAAACGCTGGAGAAAAATCGCATATTGGGGCAGGGTCTGTCAGCAGTGCACTTCCATTGGAATAAATGGTCTGTTTTGCACAAGAAATTATAACTTGATGATCTCTCTCTCTCTCTGCTCATGTGTGGCATTAGCGTATGTATTAATTCGTTCATTAAAATAGATGTTAATATAGTCAAACATTTGCGTGATTAACAACGTACGATAATATCATGCACTGCAGCCTGCACCTACTAAATTTGCACATGCACATATACATTTGAGTGATGGACCTTAACTGCAGCCTCAGAACCCAAGGGGCAAAGCTTTAATTAAAATTAGAATTTGATATTATCATTACCTTAACGTGCACCACCAGTGTTAACTTGCTAAGCGACATACATTTCCACTATTCCTAAATAGGTCGGTATGCGAAAGGAAGAAACTTCACACGTTCAAAAAAAGTAAAGATAGAAAGAATCAACGGCTTACTACAGATATTTCGTCCCAAGACAGTTGGATTGTATACGTCTTTGGTTTTTCTTTATTGCTAGCAGGAACCAAACCGATCATTGTACAAATCGTGCCGTATGACAGCAACAAATCATGCACTTGTCATGATCAAAGTGTGCCTCTTTTCAGCCGGAATCGTAATCGGGCCATCACGTTTAAAATATAAACGCCCACTGTTCTGTGTTACTTTCATTGCCATGTCAAGAATATGTTGAGCCTTTTCATTCTTAGCCAATGTGCCTGGTTGTTAAAATTCCAACCTTAGCAAAACTGGGTGTCTCAAGGTAGGGGAATTGCTGAAGGCATGAATAAATATTGCGGTATACATTCTACAGCATACACTTGTGTATAATACGAAAAAAAAATTGTGTTTTTTTATTGAGTCTTGTTTTGCATTCTTCAACAATTATATTCCAACTGTGTGTTTGGCATCTAGGTACAAAGTAAAGTTTTTTTTTGCTACTGATACTTCCGAATGTAACGCTAGCTCATAACCAAATACAAATCCAAGCGCACTTTCAAGCCGAAGAGGTTATCCAACAACCAGAAGAAAAAACATGCAGCCCAGAACACATAAGCACATGTTTCTTTGAGGATTAAAGACATCAGATAACATTAGACTTTGCTTTGAGATATGGAGATGAGTGAATAAGTGAGTGAGTGAGTAAGTTGCAATACGTGTAATAATATTTCTCAAATAAGCCGACAAAGGTGAGCTGGGATAATCTGAAAATCCCTTCAGAATCTCGGTGATGGTGGCTTGGCATTATCACACGAGCATTGAAGCTATGAACCATTTGGCCCCTGAAAATCGGAAAGTGTAAAATAACATTAGCATGACAGATCCAACACCTTATAATCACTCCCTACTACCACCATTCTGCAACACGGTAAGCAACATTCAGTCACAGCTGTATATTAATATATTTTTTATATTACATTCCTGTCCATACACTGCTTGGCAAGGGTCTCCTCACACCATGCGGATTGTGGTGGTTATTTAACCATACTTCACCATGCTGGTTAATACAGGTTTTGAAGATGGAAAGCACAGATGTGGGAGCATAGGACAGAACAGTACAACAAAGGATGTTGGGGCACTGCCCTCTGCTTTCCACAATGTAATGCCACAGACATAGTTGAGTAAGGTGAAATTTAAATGTTAAAAGTAAAATCGTTTTCTACGAATGTGTCGAAAAGTGCTCATGTCATGTCTGCAACCCAAACTATTGGTGTACACTCCACATTGCTATGACAGGAACAAGTTCATCCTCAGAACAAGCACTGCTCAGGCCTCGCAAATTGGTAGTTGTTTTATTGACCCCAGAGAGATGGAGGAGGGAATTGACCCCAGACCAGAATCGAAACTTGCAAACCTTGCAATCCCGAGCCGCGCACTCTCACCATGGCGCAACCCCTTCGGATTGTGAATGAGCAGTCGTTATTACCGAGTTAGGTCGATATGACCCCAGATTCACTTAATCCCCAACCTACACATTGATCGTCTGCGTCAGCATTTGTCCGGCTGGTCAGTAAGCTCCCAACGTGCACGCACAGTTACGGAGGTACGGCGCCGAGCGCCGGCTGTGCTCCGTGTGCAAGCGGGAGCTCCTGCCAAGGTGTCCTTGAGACCAAATGGCGAAGCTTAAACACCTGATAGCCACATTGGGACGGTCTTGGGAAGTTTGAGAAGGATCGGTCCAGTGGCCCTGTCTGGCAAATTGTCAGTGCATTCGGGGCAAGAGGCAGGCCTCGATCACGCGTTGTACGGCCTAAACCCCATTACTAAAATGTATTTTAGGAAGATAAACGGGAAACCGAGCAATTGTCTGGTTATGCCACTGCTGGTAAAAAGGGTCTCCCATGACGGGGAGCTCTAAAAAGCTCCTCCAAAGGGCACTTGGCCTACTCCTTCACGTTGGCCAGACACCTTGGTGCAGTCATGAGCGCAATGCACTTCTTCGAACCCGACAACCGACATTCGACTCCTGCCCACGGTTAACATCATCGGGCGAGCGATTTCTCAACTAGTCATGGGCAGCCCCCCACTGCCCCCACGCCAGCCTCCCCCTTGACGCAAACCTCACTGACCAGCGGAGTGACCGACTGTAGAGTCGAGCAACCCCCCCCCGCCTCCCCCACCATGCTGGGACGGCCTTCATCCAGCAGTGGATTTGCCAAAGGTCCGTGATTTTAATGACTCAGCGCAAAGCACGGGTGTTTCTTCCACGGCAAGGTGCGCACGAGCGCACGTTGCGAAATGGCAGTCGGCTGAGGGGTGAGAGACAATGGTTGAAAAGGGTTCTTTCCGAGCCAATTAACATTGCTTACCACCGCAACCACCGTTCGTGGCAAAGCATGACCAATTGCCCGAGCCAATTACACTAGCGGAGAGGAGCGACAATGTTTAGCCATTAAGTGTTCGAAGGGAACGAGAAAAAGCCTTATTCATTCGTCACATATATTTTAAAAGAAAAAAAAACAAACCCCTGCAATAACGTTTCCATCCAGCACATTTCAACATTGGCAGTATCCTCATTAAACACATCAAAGGCGCACACACACAACTTGCGCGCGCGCGTGCGCACACATAATTGTTCCGAACAGCCAATGTACAAGCTGTTCAGTTTGAACTTCCTAGTAGCAAAACTAGCTACATATGCTACGGGCCCAGCACTTTCAAAGGCCAGGCGCTAAATGATTTCAAGCTATCAATTCCGGTTCAGCTATTCTGCACTTGCTCTATTACTATAGTACTATACTGCCGTTAACTTTTAGAAACGACTGGGTGTTTAAGGTTATAGATTTGTCGTATAATCTGGTTGTATAGCAAATGAAACAATACAATTACTTTACTATGCAAGTAAAATATTTATATATATATATATTTATGTGTTTGTATTTAGTAATTTAGGGCCCCTTTATAACATACTAGCTTGTTTGCCCATCCTAGGACGGAAGCTGTAATATTTACGAATAAATTGAGCAGAGTATAATTGAATCTTGTATACATTTAATGGCGGTGAATCTTGCACAAAAATATGTCATAAAACGCCTCACTTCATGTCACTGTAACACTGTATATAACTGACCTTCAATTTGTTAAAATTCACTGCTCTGATACTTTATTCTCTTATGCTTTCGGTCTCTAGGGTTGAAATAAATTTTAATTCTATACAATATCTGGAAAATCACCGATAAATGGCTATTTTACCATAATGTAGAAGCATAAATTAGACTTACCTTTTGTCTCAAGTGCTGAAGAAACAAATAAAGACGCCAAATCCACTTTGTTACTGCGAATAATTATTTATTAGATTCACTTTCAATAAAGAAACGTCAAACTTAAAGCGAATTTACGAAGAAAAAAATGTCTTTCCGCTCGACCTTATTCTGCGTGAGTGTAAAAATTCACCCGCTCATGAATATTATTGACGGGGGAGGGGGGGTGCGGCATGTGGAGTGACGTCACGCGCGTTACACACAGACATTCTTGGCTCATCATAGTAGTAATGCTACAGGCCCCGCACTAGCTTAATCCGGCACTGTGCGGGTTTGGGAAAAGTGCCGCAACTGCAACAAGCGTGGAGGCGGCGAACCCCGACCTGGGGTCACTACCCTCCCCCGGGCACACGGCAGGAGCCTTGGCCGCTCTATCAATGTGATTATTATTATGTATTGTCGTTAAAATAATAGTAATGATCGGTCAGGCAGCAGCGGTGGTTAAAATCGCTCGCTGCATCGGCGGGGAGGTCGCGAGTTTAAATCCCGATTCTATAGTCGGCCATAATTTGTTTAGAGTTTTTATTTTACTAGTTTTGCTTTGTGATAGCGTAACAGTGGTTTTGTTATTTGGGTGTAATGTCACCTTCCCACAGGAATGTGGGATTTTCCCAAATCGCTCAAGGCTGCCAACTTATTTTGGAGCTGCCCAGTGCTTATTTGGTCAAGGAGATTACATTTCCCTTGATAACTGTTAGAATCAATGACATGCATCATTATTATTCGACCAAACATTCAATAGTGGATCATGGCAAGCATGATACACTACTTACATTTCACTTGAAGTGGATTCCTTGGGATATTAAGTTTTTAAGATGACTTTAATGGAATAAACACATTTTTATGCAATTTGAAACTAATACATGTCAATTGTCCGATTGCAATCAAGGTATGTGATGAAAAGCACGTCTTTGTGGTTCCCTCACCTAGAGCAAGCATCACATAATTACAAGAGATTGCCCCATAGTATGAAACCTAATAATTACTTCGAGAGCCACTTGAAAAGGGGAAAGTCTCATTCAACAGTAGGTGGTGCTATATCACGGTTAGTAAAGGGCAACATGTGGTGAAGGTCAAATAATCGCTACGACACCACAGCAGTGGATAAAGTAAAAGGGGCTGTAGAGAGAAGTTAATTGTACGGAACGCTCACAACGCAAACTTTTTCAAAACAATCTTTCTAAGTCGTGGGAAATATACTCAAAGAACATACCTTTGCGGGCCGTTTGCCGCGGTCTTTTAATCCACCTGGCCAATGTGAAACGCTGAGCATCTCTCGCACAGCGAGCACATCTCGACCCCTTGGCAGCGTTGGCACTCGCTAGCCCGGTTCAAGTTCAAGTTTCATTTATTTGGTATAGCCCTGTGAGCCATTCGGCTCTTGAATCGGGTGCAACCGCAACAAACAAAAAACTAAAACATGAACAAAAAAACATTTTAAAGTGAATATGTGACTAAGTGCAAACAGAAAATTCAAGAAAAGACAGCAAAATATTGCAGAAAAAACACCGTACACCAACGCTGTGTGCAAAAATCCCAGTGGGATGCAAGTCAAACAACAACAACCACAAGACAACTTAGATTAAGGCCATCAGTCTAACTATGTACTACAACAAACAAACATGGCTAAACCAATACACTTTTTGAAATCGCTAGCCCGGTGTTCCCATGGCAAGGCCCGCAGGACACTGACGGTCTCTGGTGGCCTTTAGCGCGGCCCCTGAACGTGCGGGCCCCGACAATACACAACGAGTGAAAACACCCCCATCATCATCGTGCTGCTGTCCACCCCCAATGGTTTCAAATGTGTGGCGGCCCTCACATCAGCGAAGGTGGCCCTCGTCTAAAAATTCGTGAATACCACTGATCCAAGGCCTTGCTGGCGTGGAGAAAATGTGGAGGGGAGAGAGAGGTAGGTTAAGATGAGAGGTGAGAGGTAGGCAGGGGTGAGCTCTTGGTGGAACTGAAACATTGAGTGAACTTCAAATTGATGTGGGATCAGATTAAGAGCCAGTGGTGTCTTATTGGCGAAAGTGGCCCGCCTCTGAACATTATTGAACACTGCGCTAGCCAGTGACGACTTGCCGGGTAATCGCTGTGCAGCACCCAGCAAACTTTGGAGGCACTGCGGGTGTTCAGTGGAAACCATCAAGGGGAGCGTTTCTGCAGGCCTAACCGGGTGTGCCGGGCGTCCGTACGCGCGTGCGGATTCAAACGGGCAGTGCTGCACTACGTGTGTCACTATACATTGAAGGGAGACTTATTATTATCACGGCTATGCTTGTTTACCCAGTAAAGGCTTCAGCAAGCCTCGTTACTCTTTTCGTGGGGATACCACCAACGTTTCGCCGTCGGGGTTGATTATTTGCTGTACATATTCCAATTGAGTAATTTTCAGGCAATTATTCAAAAATGTGGGCTACGTCGCCAGCACACAATTGCCTCCTTTTGCGAATGACGTTATGGGGTTTTTAACGTCCGCTATGCAAAATATGGTGTTTATATTTACTGCTAATACGCTCGCAGTATTTACCAGGCGGCCGCCGAGTTTGACCGTGCACGTCTGCAAGAGGAGGCAAACGCGCTACGGCTGGGCCATGTCACCACTCAATGTATTTATTATAAATGTATTATTATGTTAATTGCAGTGCGGTGAAATTAACAGCAAGTGCGATTCCCAGAGCTGGCTAAAGTGTCCCGAATCGAAGGTCTTAGTCACACTGAAGATTGCAAACGCGCAAAAAAAATATTCTAATATGATTTTTTCACTTAAAATAGCTACGTTCCAGTTCTGAGAATAAAAGCAAATATAATTTTTTGTCACCCAACGTTATGCTACGGGCCTTCGTTCTTGCGTACAGCAAAAGTCTATTGAAATATTTTCAAATATATCAGTTTGACTGCGATGCGATAAACACTTTCTCCGTCGCAGTGCGTGTTTGGATGAGTGGTCGCGTGAAAGGATCTCAGAAGCAGCTCTGCGTTGTCACCTTCAACGGACCACTCTCAAAACACACGGGGTGATGATGTATGTGTATGTATGTTGAACTTCTTTCGCGTCTTACGTAGCCAACCGTGCTAATCGGAGGTGCGGGGGAAGGACAACGCTGCTCTGCAAGAGTTCTGACTGGACATTCCATCCCCTGTGACGCGGTGGTACGAGGAAAGAGACGACATAGATGCACCAAAACCAGAATGCATGGTTTCGCTGTGTGGAAAGCATGCCCTTGCCAGGATACGGATAGAGATTCACCAGTTCGCCAGCCAGAGCCGAGATACAACATTCAATCAGCGCAAGGTCGTGTCAAAGTGTCTCCTTGCTTGAAGTTAGCAGCTGTAGTTTGGTAGATGCTAATGATTAAAAACACCTCCGTGATTCCCATAGTTGTCTATGTACGGTGCGAAATAACTTCAACATACGTATCTACTTTAAAGCAGCTTTCATGCATCCAATTATGCTGCTGTATTTGATACATCACTCTTTGGCGACATCACTAAACTGCACTTGAAAGTATTTTGGAAAGCCCCGGCCACACAGCACAAGTGCCGTGCCGACTGTGCTGCAAAGTGCACATAGCCTGGCACAAGCGCCGTGGTGACGTCAATGCCACTTAGTTGGCGAATGTCAGTTGTTGTATATAGAATATAGACAATATGAATTCTTTATTTTACACGCTTTTTATTATCTCACTCTGTCTGTTGTTGTATCCTCAAATCTTGTAACTCAATTTTAACCAACTTCCCAATGTGGTATCGACTGCAAACTTGGTATGCTTATGTCATACTGATGACAATACTATATTATATCATAAAAATGTTTTTTTATATTTTTAAACCATCTTTTTTATTGTTTCGGCTTGGGTCTAATTGTCCACGCTCAACTGACGTTGGCTGTAAATCACCACGGCCCCTTATGTTATGGCAAGCTTCGGGGCCACTTCCTGGAGTCGTGGAGTTTTGCCATTACGAGTACGGTACATTTCATGAAAGTGTGTTTAAAAAAAGTTTTTTTTATAATATTACTTATTTCATGTAGTGTCTTCCTTTCAAGGCGCACTGGGCAGTGCCCGTCCCTGTTGGTGGCCCCGTGCAAGTTGTGCGATTCCCATGGAGGCCAGTCTTTCCATAGGGGAAACCACTGTTACGTCAATGAAAGTGAAATTCATATGAGAAACCCTCAAGGAACTATGTATGTATGTGCAAAGCCAACCGACTGAAATTTGAACTCGTAACCTTCATTGTGCAATGGGTGCTCTAAGCTTCAAAACTACCTACACACGTGAAGCTATTTAAATCGTCCTAACGATTCCAGTCACACAAAATTAGTTCTGCTAGCGAAACCACAAGCACAATGGCTGCCTACGCAGAGCAAAGGCAAAGATTTGCAAGTTTTGAAATGGTCTTAAAATGATGGTCATTTACATAGAGCACACATGAGATTATCGCACTTCCTAGCACAATGATTTCAAGTCACATCTTTAAATAAAGCAGTTAGATTATATTAATTATACATTTAAAACTTGTATACACCTTCAACACAATGAGGTGAGGCTACAGTTTGCGTAAATGAGCTATATTCATCCTGTACATATGTAGTGTCAAGGATTCAGAGACCGAGTTTCTAGGAGGCACTTTCTTTATTAACAACTTTCACGGTCTCGTCCACACACTCTCCACAGTAGCCCAGCCCAGCCTGTACATAACGCTAGCCGTCTAACAATGACTGCGCTGACTGAGATAGCCAACTGCTCTCCTTCGTAGCGCAATATCTAGCGGAGACGTTCAGCGACGGCGGAGACGAGACGATATAAATCACGAGACGAGTCGACTCCCAGAACCGGCAGCCTCGAGCTCCCCGCTCTCGGCTCCTTTTATGCTCCCAGCGCGGCCTGGCTCCGCCCTGACCGCGCCTCCCTTCTCGAACCCACCAGCGGGTTCCAGGGGCCTCCAGATGGGGTCTTCCGTGACCCTTGCCCTAGTTCCTCCGCTCTGCCCACACACAGCCGTGCTCACGCTCACCGGCGTGTGTGCTGTCTGTCTACCACAGCTGCCGCTGCTGTCCACCAGCGATCGCTATTACCCTACACATACATATATACACCTCCGATTAGCACGGTTGGCTACGTACGGTGCGAAAGTTCAACATACATACTAAGCAGATGCCAATTATGCAATTGAGCATGCGTTTATGCTGTAAATATGCTCACAGCTTCAGATTGTACAACTTTACCGCCTAATAGTGGTTCATCTCACGACTGCAATGCAATGTGATGCAACGCAACATGCATGTACGAACAATGTAAACACATGTGTAAAGACTATCCATATTAAGGTTTATAAAGTGTTTAAATGTTGCCAGAAGGAATCATGGACTATGGCCAATCACAATAATTAAGTAACCACCAAGGATTAGGACGCGTCCAACAGCACATCCACCAAGGGGATGGAGCATTGAGATTAGTTCGTGTACCGGTGCTGGATGGATTGTTACATCGCTAGATCGTGGGACGTGGTGGGGGCTTGGATAGGCCTTCATCCCCAAGTGGATGGATGATGGCCAATGATGATTCAAGTGTAGGGAGTGCCGCGGAAGCGAGATGTTAACTCCCTCGCCTGGTATGCAGGAGGTCGTGGGTTCGATTCTGATTCTGATTCTGACCCTGACGCCAATATATATATTGAGTTTGGATGTTTTTCACTTGGTTATCAGTATTTTTCTCTGCATTCTCTGGTTTTTCCCTCTACATTTTGAATCAACATGCACATAGAGTAGTTGGTTGCTATACATTTCCACATGATAAACCATTTTGTTGAGCTGTCATTTGTGGCCAGGTCACTTCTGAAAAAGAGTTATACAACGCAGTGGGCCTTAAATGTAAAATAAAAAAAGTGAATATTAGTATAGTTTAAGGGGTGAATTAGTGGCACAATGGCTATCGCACTGCTGCGCCATGAACCTGATAACTTCAGTTGAATTTCCAGTGGTGATTCATATCTCAACCGGTGCTATGCCCACCATTTTACCGACCAACGCTGACCAGCATAGCAAAGAATTTTCAAACAACCCCAAGATCAACATGGCTTGGGGGGCCCTTCATCTTGCAGAGGATTGACAAAAAGACTGATTTTATTTTATTCTACACATTCATCGGTGCTTTCCACAGACAGTCCATGGTGAAAGAAGTATTTATTAAGAATCGTTTCTGTACCTCTCCAAAATTACACGCCGAATACAAACTGCGGCGTGAGATGAACACTTACTTCACCAGTGCGGCAGAGAAACGTTAAAACAAAGTTCTTTCCGTTTCAGTAAAACAATTTTAAGCATGTGGATATCCCGAAAATAAACACGAATTAGAGCAGATAAATACTGTGCACGCATTAAAATTCACAGAGAGCATACTTTATGGGGCCTTAAATACTGCCCGAGAAAACGGCAATTAACGAACTTCAAAATACAACATTCACATTTGTAACTTTGGTACCGTAAATACACCGTCTTAGAATTTACTGCACCGAAAATTCCAAAAGCAGTTTTTTTTTTCCCAAGTGATTAAATGGCAGTAATTTACAACAAAAAACAACTTTAAAAATAAACATCTGTGTTTTTACGATTCTTTAATTCCAGTGGAAAAACCCTGCTTAAGTCAATATTGAGCCACTTATAAATGGTTAAAAATGACTTTTAATTCCTTCACATTAATTCCATTTAAATATGAAATCCCTTGAATTTTTTTTGGGATCAGTCATCGTTTCATGAATAGCTTTGACTTTGTCCCGTCGGCACAGAATGGAATGTGTGATGTGCATAAAAGGTTGGCCACATTGCCACAATGCATACTTCGAGTCAAGCTAAAACAACCAAATTTAATTTGCCGTCAGCTGTGTAGCCTGATTACTGTGTTGATGTGTGCGCCATGGGTTATTTGTATCGTGAGCCACATTTACACAAACTTATTTAATCGACGGCGCAATGGCTTAAATAGCAGGCAACCAAGCAAAAGTCGCATATTCATTTTGATACCAAGAATCAATGAAACATCTATTCTGCCATTTTGTGTACTCTGCTTCTCAATTATGTTCCAATTATGCTATGAGTGCAATGTAATGAGACAAAAAAAAGTTCAAATCAAAATGAACAGTGTAACAGCGCGTGTCAGAGAACAGCCCTCGTGTGAGGGGGCAACACTCTTATCCCATATCAGTCAACACTTTACTGTACTGCATTTTGCCGGCGAGCCAGGGTATTGCGCCTCAATGTCCACAAGGATGGTAGTCTCGTCACATTGTCATTTGTCCGATCCACCAAGCCTCACTGCTTTCACGGCGCTGGATTACAGACGTGCGCTGTGCTGGCTATTTGCTTCCAACATAGCTTTAGTCCCCGAAGAATAACACTGATTGAACTTGCAAATGATTTGTACCGATGCCCTCAATATTGGCATCTTTAGAGGAAATTTATGAAGGACACTACTGGGCAGTTGGATTTGCAATCGCCCACAAGCAACAATGGAGGGCAGAGGTGGGATGCTCACGACAACAAACGGAGCGCCAGAACGCAGCAAGGGTAGCACAGTGGGGAGCACAGGTGATGCGTCTGTCAATCATCTCAGTCGGTCAATCCATATGACCTGGACCTGCCCTGGTCCATTCTGCCAGCATGCCTTTGGCACTTCACGTTGCCCTCAACGTACTCCCGGCACTGGCAGACACGCTATGATGATGTCCCCATCATTTAGTGGAGAATGGCGGCTGTTGTGAAATCTCAGTGTGGCTCTCTCGGCCACCCTGGGTCCTTTAGAGACATGGGATTGGCACTGTGCCATTTGGCGACACGATCTACTGGTGGGCCACGTGGTACGTTCGCCGCTCGTTGCAGTGTCACGAAGGCTCTCAGACACCAACGTTCTCTCCTTTCCACTGAAATTGCCAACACATTGGCATGCTGCATAGTTGGGTCTCGCCTTGACTATTGCAACTCCGTCCTAGTCCGGACCTCCACTGGCAACCTAAAAAAACTTTAAAGACTTCAAAACAACCTGGCACGTGTCGTCATTGGCCACACTCATCCCCGTCTCGACTCACTTGCCTGTCTCCGTGCCCTCAACTGGCTATCCATCGCCAGTAGGTTCACATACAAGACTGCCTGCCTCTGCACCATGCCTTCACATCTGCCTGCCCGCCGTACCTTTCTTCATTATTGACAACTTGCAGCTCAGCACACGGTAGATGCCTGCGCAGCGAGACTCACGACCTCCTCTTGATACCAAGATCCAGGACGGTCACGTCTATGTGCCGCTTCTCGGTGGCAGCCCCAACAGTCTGGAACGCTATCCCTCTGCACATTCGCAGCATCACCTCAATCGCCTCCTTCAAGATAGACTTAAAAACTCACCTCTACAATCATGCTTTCGAGCGACTCTGAGCTTGGCTCCGCGCTTCTGAGTTGCGGCCGTTACGTCCGCAAATTTGCGCTTGTTATGAATTGCATTATTATTATTATTGACGATAAAGATCCCGTGACATAATTGCGAAGTACTGGTGTAATGGTCCGATATTTATGATTACACTGTGTAACACAATTTTTGTTCCTGGGTAGTAAGTGTTATTTCGTAAAAGCTTATGCCTAAAAAGTATAGAAAATGGCTATTATTCCCCACACTTCGCTTTAATAACCAGGACAGTGATCATTTGAAATTTACCTATTTCCAATAAGAAAACGGGCAACTTTGTGTCTTTTTGTTCACATAAAGTCAGAAAACAACAACATATGAATCAAAATTAACATGTGTTTATAATGAAGTAATACAAAATGACTACAAAAGAATTAGAAGTGAGTAGCTTTTCGAGATTTATGATTATACTGTAAAATACTTTCATGAATCAGCCCCCAAATGTAGTCTCCCATCATGTTCTCGTTATACTGTCCTTGATAGCGGCGTTCAAAGTCCAGTATATCCTGGTGGAAGCACTCGCCTTGCTCCTCCGAGTATGCTCCCATGTTCTCCTTGAATTTATCAAGATCAGCATCAAGGATATGGACTTTGAGGGACATCCTACAGCCCATTGTACCGTAGTTCTTCACCAGAGTCTCAACCAGCTCCACATAGTTTTCGACCTTGTGATTGCCCAGGAAGCCACAAACCACTGCGACAAAGCTGTTCCAAGCCGCTTTCTCCTTACTAGTGAGCTTCTTATGGAATTCATTGCACTCCAGGATCTTCTTTATCTGTGCCTCAGACAGCTTAGGGAAGAAGTATTGAAGGTTCTTGAAGGCTGCCGACTCCTTATCTACAGCTCTGACAAATTGCTTCATAAGGCCCAATTTGATGTGCAGTGATGGCATCAGCACCTTCCGGAGGTCTACCGCCGGCTCCCACTTGATGCTGTTCCTCCCTACAGAGAACTCGGTCTGCTGTGGCTAGTCCCGCTTGTGGTAGTGCGCCTTGGTGTCCCTGCTGTCCCAAAGGCAAAGATAGCAGGGAACGTGGTAAAACCACCTTTTAGACCCATCAGGAATGCTAACATTTTGAAGTCTCCGATGACCTCCCAGCCGTCCTCATCATGCTTCAAGGCGTCCAGCAAAGTCTTGATGTTGTTGTAATCCTCTTTGAGGTGCACTGAGTGAGCCAGGGGAAGAGACGGTACTTGTTACCATTATGCAGCAGCACGGCTTTGAGGCTCCTAGATGAGCTGTAAATGAAGAGGCGCCGCTCATTCTGGTTACAGGCGATTCCGATTGCCTCGAACAGACTGGTCATTGTGGCAGAAGCAGAGCCCATCTTGATGGGTAAAGAAGCTGCAAAAAGGTGGGTGACGCTTCCTCTGATCTGCGACTTGCACACCTTCATCAAACAAGTTACACTGCTTGAGTCTAGACGTCAAAAGCTCGGCATTGGACTTCGTGAGACTAAGCTGTTTGATCAAGTCGTTGAGGTCTTTTTGGTAGGGGTAGTATGGGTTTCTCTCCTTAGCTCCACCTCTGAAATTGTCATCTGGATCTATAACGTCTTCCTCGCTCTCTGACTTGCTACTCTCTTCTAAACACGGCTGCTCTCTCTCCGGAAGAGTGGGTATGGGGAGCTCATGGCAGTGTGGCCCACAGGGCGATGGATGAAGGAAGGTCCGTTTGGAGGGTCCACCATGTAGAAGTAGCAGTTGCTTGAGTGGTCGGTGGGTTCCCGCCAAATTCTTGGGATAGCGAACTGCATGGCTCTCTTTTCCCCTCTGTACCATCCTACAAAAATGCATTTATTTCACCCATGACTAATGTGTAAGAGATTCTCGCAACATTTTTAATATATGATATATGTTTTCAATAACATTGAAAATTGTAAAACATTAAAATATTAAAACAATTTACAATTTAAAAAAAATTAACAAATTTTATAATATTAAATTCTGAGCAACAATTGTCCATCTTTCCTTCTCGCAGGTGAAATGAGATGCCCAAGGTTTGTCTTGATCCCCAACAGGCATGCCGAAATATGCATTGTAGGTCTCACACATCTTAGCATATGCTTCCACAGAGCACTTTTCGCTCTTGTCTTGATAAATTGGCCGCAGACATAGCCAAATGCGTCTGCCGGATGCTAGAAGCCTCTTGATGTCATCTCAGAAAAATGCAGATATGTTTTCACTTAGGCAGCTGGAGCTAAACTGAACTGGTGGGCTTAAGGCCCTCGTATTTATACTACTATTTATATTACTGGAAAGCTCTAGAATGTTCTAGAAGTTACTCCAAGTTTACTCAGCACTGAATATTTCTGGAATGTTCTGGAAAATAGGTAAATTTCAAAATATCACTGTTCTGGTCACAAAAGCAAAGTTTGTGGGGAATAATAGCCATTTTCTGTACTTTTGAGGCATAAACAATTAGAAAATAACACTTACTACCCAAGAACAAACCAAAAAATTGTTAATCTTTCAGAGTGGCTTTTGGCTGGCCATCCAACAAAGATGGTCACTGCATCGCGCGCTTTCAGATGTGCTTCTGCGGCCGTCCGGAACGCTCTTCCTTCTGATATTAGGAAGCTACTGGAGATATGCATTTTTTTATTTAGATTGAAAACTGATTTCTTTTTAACTGATTTTTGTGTGTATTTGCTTGTCCTTCCCAGCACCTCCGATTCGCACGGTTGGCTACATACGGCGCAAAATAAGTTTAATGTACATGGTAATCACTGTGAAAAATTGCTAGGACCTCCTGAAAAGAGTCATGAGACTCGGTGATGCTTTCCTGGATAAGCAAGTGTTGCAATATTTATGTTTAAACATCTCCAGAGACAAAGTGTCCCCCAGCTTCTCTCTTGCTACCCACACACTTTCTATCCTCCTACTGACGCCTGAAGCCCACTAATCATTACAGGCAGAGCGCAAACTGGGCGAAGCAGAAGCAAGGCGATCCATTTATAGACGCCCCACCAAAATGTTCGGGTGAAATTGAACGGATAATTTAAATTTGATTGAGACTTATATATGTCTCCTCACCAATATAAATAAACCCTTTAAATATTTTAATGCTCTCCTCTGTAAGATACTGAGCCATCGTATTTGCAACATTCAATCACCTTGTTGAGAAAAAAGGTTCATCATTATAAATCAGTGGGCTACCTACTGTTGCAGAGCTCTCTATATATAATGGCCTTTAGAACAAAATAAGATATGAATTGTTTAACCAGGGAATAACACTGTTGCTTAATAAATAGCAACATAGAGATTACATATCCAAAGTGCACGTAACTAAAAATGGCTCATTAAAGTCGATGGTGTCAATTCACTGGCTTGTTCACACTTCCTCGACTCGCAGATGTGGAGAATTTTAACATCACAAAGGCTCTTGAGGAGCAGGCTCTCCCACCGAACAGTACCAGGGCAATGCACAGTGCTTGGCCCCCCTCAAAAATACATAGTGTCACGCTGACCCGATTACCTAGAAAGGGGGCTGATCATGCACCATCCTGATGAATAAAAATGCCATGAGGCAAGGCAACAGCGTCGTATGAGTCTTCTTGACCCTCGTTTGATGTGCACTGTGAGCTTGCGGGGGGTCACATTTTTGGAGCCAATGTGATGTGACCTATTTTCAGCGGTTAGATTAAAAGATGCGCCCTCTTCTCTCGGCGAGGTGTCAAGGCAATGTAGGGTGGGGGCGCAGATTCAACTGAAAGGTGTCCCAAGGCCACTTATAAAGATGGAACTGGGACATGTTGTGATGCCGGTGCAGGTTGAAGAGGTCGAGAAAAAATAATAAAAATAAAAAACCATCCACAAAGACAAGAGCCATCTGAGATCACGATTTATCTAAGCTGCTGCTGTCAATCTGCCTCCCACCACTCTCTGCCTTGATAAACAGAGGACCTTTAAAATAAATATTTAAGTGTGTCTGCCATTACAATGAGCAATCAGATCAAGAGCTTTCCGAGAGGGCCCATGCAGAAAAATATCATCTTGTTTTGCCCGGTGGCCACGGGGATGTCGTGGATCAAAAGATGATGGTGGTAGACAGCATATGTAGAGGATATAGAGACATGGATTTGTTTTCACTCGGTAGAAACAGAACAAAAATCCACAACAATGCTTTACAAGGGATTACAAATCAGGCCTTAGTTTTATGTGAACAGTGGGCTTAGCAATATTCAAAGGAGATCATCAAATTTCCAAACGCTGCATACAAGCACAAACCCAATTCCCGTTCCTTCACAGCCATTTCATGCGATGAAATTCACTTACGCGTGGTGACACTTTCAACTATTTTCACGTCTTTTTTTTACGAATTGTATCTTAATTGTGCTACCGGCACAAAGGCAAAAAAAAATATTTAAATTCCATACGCCTTGGATTGGCAACGATGGCAATCATCCAATTTTGTTCAAGGGTCGTTCTCACATCACTACCACACAATGCTTTCTCTAGTTGTGCTGATAAGTGAGGGCTTTACCCTGCCTGTGTGCTAAGATAGAATTCAGAATCGCAAGTGACAGAAACCCAAATGTACGCACAATTGCGCACGTGTGTCCTTGCCGTTGGGAGCGGTGGCGCAGCGGTTAGCGTACTGCAGTACAAAGCCGGTGACCTGAGTTTGACTGAGCCTCAGTTGAGCACCTGGTGCAACGTGTAAATATCCCCTCCAGAGAGATAAAGGCGACTGGGCATGGTGCTGGCCACCCAACCCCTCGTGTGCCATGTTGGCCTTCATTTTGTTCGATAACAGCACTTGCCCCAACAGCCTGTTAAGGCTATATGGGGGATTTTTGTCGTACCGTGGGGAGTGGTGGAATAGTGGTTATTGTGCTATGCTATGGACCTTGTGAGCCGAGGTTTTGTTCCCAGCCACAGTTAACATCAATACTGAGTGATGCCAGAACCAATCCTGGAACATCCCAAGGTTGCCTCAGCTCTCAAATTAATACCTGTTTTGATGAGTAAACATCAATCACTGGGAAGACAAAGGTGGCCAGGTGTGGTTCTGATGACATCACCTCCTTATGCGTTATGGAGGCCATAACTTCAACCGCACTCACTAATAGCAGTTGTCCCAAAAGTCTATAAAGTTTGTGTGAGGTCATTGCTAACCATCACACTCTCTTTGTGCAGGAAAATGTGGTTATATGTTTCATGGAACCCAGGTATCAAACCAAAATCTCAATAGTGTTGGCTCAGTGCTGTGACAAATGCAGCATGAAACCCCCACACACCCTCAACCAAACCATTTATTTTGAATGCATTTCATGCTTGATGTGAAATGGGCAGTGGAACGAACGTAAAATTATTGAATGGAAAAGGGCATGATGTGATCTGATAAAATATCATATATAGATCCTATTCCGAAGAAGCTGGTTTTCGTGGCAATTCGTGGTGCGGATGACCTATGCTAAACCCAGACAAATGGTATAGCCATCAGACACAGAAAGCAACAGTGTACTGTTGTGCTACATTAAACACATTGTATACTGGAAGCGCAGACTCGTACCACAACCCTGCGTTTCATAAAATACCGGGTGAATCCAATATTAGTTTTTAAACATTCATATCTACAATAAAATATAGCCACAGTTTGTCCAAATTGTGCATTTCCACGAGGCGATTTTCATAGCATAGCTTCACATTGCAATGATGTGACGGCCAGCACACTGGACATGCAACTCAGAGGTCACTGGATCAATTCGTTCACCTCTGTCCACCCGGAAAGTGTAAATGGGTCCACCACAATTAGTCGATCGGCGGTTGGGTAAAGTGCGGGTACTCCCACGTTTTCAGAGATTTTTGGCCCGGGTGGAAGCAAAAAGGCCAAATTATTCCCTTGTGGGGCTTCCTTGAGCTCCCCTTAATGGAGGGTCCTTCCGCCTACAGTGGGTAATTGCAGGAATGCACCTTTACCAATGCTTCACATTGCCAAGTAATGGGCCCAAAGATTAAGCTACAGAACCACTTCTGTAACTTCACTACGTCTCTCTGATCCTACACTAAACGGCACTCCTCCAATCCTCTGTAAATAATGTCTATCGCACGTCAATACAAGTTCACAAATGTTTTTTAGCTCTCACAGCAGGGATTTTGGGGAATTACATGAAACTAAATGCGTATTTTTTTGTGTGTAGTCACTGGTAACCAGGCTAAGCACATCGACCCCACGACACCAGAGCCTGGTCCGTGGGTGGCTCTCACGATCCAAAACCAGGTCTTTCAGATACTGTACTGGGAAAATATATAATATACTAGAACATCAAGTTCTTGACTTAAAGCTTTCGTGACTGCAGGAATTCATATTCTTTGGGTCTTTCGGTAAAGTCACGTAGATAGGTTCAAGGAAAAGAACAAAAAAAGAATAAAAACTACGACGTTTCGATCACAACACAAGCGATCGTCATCAGGAGGAAAGAGGAGGAAATCTGCTGCATGCGGACTGTTTTTATAGGGTGTAGTCCTAGGATCAGGCTATAGGGGTTGGTGCCATTGGTGAGCATCTATGACAGGGGTCGGTAACCTACGGCTCCGGAGCCGCATGCGGCTCTTTACGGGCTGCTTCTTGACGATATGTACGTATGTACAGTATGTACTCAGATGCATTGCGGCTCTTGAAATACTGAATTTTGTACCGAATTGGAAAGAAATGGCTCTTCTTGTTATTTTGGTTGCCGACCCCTGATCTATGAAAACCAGAGGAGGGGGGGGGGGAGTGTAGTCAGTACCATGCCCTACTGCCTTTGCTTTCCTTATGCTCATTACTATTGATGTTAGCCGTGGTCAGGAATCAAACTCATGATTCCGGGCTTATAGCTCTGCGCATTGACTATTACGCCACTACTGCTCACAATGTATATTTAGCTATAAAGACAAAGATTCCTTCTATAGAATTAAGAGACCGTTTGGCCCATGTGCTATTAGCGAGCACCTATTCGGGCTTGCGCAAGCACGCAAGCGTGTGGGTGGCCAGTCCCACGCCTGGCCGCCTTTGTCTCCCAAGTGGCGATGTTTACACATTGCGCAAGGGAATCGTATAAGACTGAGTCGACCTGGGAGAGGCGCAGTACCGGTTCAAATAATTGTCACCGATGCTGGCCTTGAGCAGGAATTTAATTTAAGTCGCCGGGTTTGTAACGTAGTGCGCTCACCACTGCACCATTGGTCTCAGAATTCAGCAGCATAGACATCTCCTTTGCAATATAAATCTGCCGTCTCTTTTGGTTCGCACCTGAATTTAAATTAAGGATATGAATTAATGAAATATACCATCTCATGAATCATAATACAAAAAAATGTACGGGCCTGTGTCAATCAGCTGTTGGATGAAGTCCAAGCCACCCTGTCAGTAATGATGGTTGTTTTGACCAATACTACACCACAATGGTCAAAA